>NC_057794.1:394528092-394828092 GCF_018294505.1 Triticum aestivum | reverse complement strand
TGTGGGTGGACCGGTGCTTGGGTACTGCCCTTACTTGGACAAGCATCCCACTTATGATTAACCCCTCTTGCAAGCATCCGCAACTACAAAAGAAGTATTAAGGTAAACCTAACCATAGCATGAAACATATGGATCCAAATCAGCCCTTTACGAAGCAACGCATAAACTAGGTTTTAAGCTTCTGTCACTCTAGCAACCCATCATATACTTATTACTTCCCAATGCCTTCCCCTAGGCCCAAACAATGGTGAAGTGTCATGTAGTCTACGTTCACATGGCACCACTAGAGGAAAGACAACATGCATCTAATCAAAATATCAAACGAATACCAAATTCACATGACTACTTATAGCAAGACTTCTCCCATGTCCTCAGGAACAAATGTAACTACTCACAAATCATATTCATGTTCATAATCAGAGGGTATTAATATGCATAAAGGATCTGAACATATGATCTTCCACCAAATAAACCAACTAGCATCAACTACAAGGAGTAATCAACACTACTAGCAACCCACATGTACCAATCTGAGGTTTTGAGTCAAAGATTGGATACAAGAGATGAACTAGGGTTTGAGATGAGATGGTGCTGGTGAAGATGTTGATGGAGATTGACCCCCTCCCGATGACAGGATCGATGGTAATGACAATGGTGACGATTTCCCCCTCCCAGAGGGATGTTTCCCCGGCAGAACAGCTCCGCCAGAGCCCTAGATTGGTTCCGCCAAGGTTCCTCCTCGTGGCGGCGGCACTTCGGCCCGAAAGCTTGCTTATTGTAACACCCAACATTTTCAATTTGGAATGTTATACATTAGATCATCATTGCATATCATGTTTTATTGCATTTTGGTTGATCCTAGAAATTTCACGCAACTCAAGGACCTACGGAGAGAGTTGGGGATTTCGTTATTTTCATATTTGAGTTTTTCTCGAATTATGAAAAGAGGATCGTTTGATTTTAATTATTTTTCTCTGAAATATTTCTTTTATTAAAAATAAAAGAGAGAGGATAAAATGACTTCCTCAAAATAAAGAAATACCAGAGATTTAATATTAAAATTAAATAAGATTTTTATTTGGAGTTTTGTCGCTATTTTATTTGAATTAGGAAAAAAGGTGCGTTTTTCAAAATTGAATTTTAGGCCCAAATAAAAGTTCAACTTGTTCGGCTTATTTTTAGAGGACGGGGAAAATTTATTTCAGGATTTTTGGAGTCCGTTAGTATTTCTTTTCTTTCTTTTTCTGCACGTCGAAATTATTAAAAAAATGTCAACCGACTTAGGGCCGTACTCGGCCAGGTCTCCTTGGGCCGGCCCCTTTAAAGCCTAAGACCCCAGAGCCCCCCAGCCCACCCGAAACCCTAGCCCCGCCGCCTCCCGATCCGCCGCCGCACCACCCCGCCGCATCACCGCTGCCGCACCGCGCCGCCGCCGCACCACCGCCTCGCCGACCCGCCACCTCGCCGCTGCCGCGCCGCCGCACTGGACCCACCGCCGCTGCCGGACCCAGCCGGAGTTCAAGGTAGCCGCCGGTTTTAAAAAGACGATCGGTTTTATTTCGTAAACCCTAGATCCATTTTTTTATTAGATCCCGTTCGGTTTATTTTTTCAGTTTAGTTATTTAGCGAACGCCCGTTTTTACGTTCGGTTTTAACAAACGGTTTTCGCCCGTTAGTTACAGATAACGAACATTCATTCATTAGCCTGTTCGTCAGTTTTCTTTTTCTTGGATTTTCCGCGATTATTTTCGATCGTGATTCCTGATCCGATTTTCGTTCCAGTATAACTTTTCGCTCGTTTATCGGAATCAGGCGATTCAAGCGCCTAGAGTTTCGTCTCGAAACCCTCTTTCCGTTTAACCAACTCAAACAAGTTTTTGCCACTGTAAAATTTGACCTAGGTCCAGATTAGTAACCGAAGTTTGTTTCTCTTGCCGTTTGAGTTTTGTTGCTTCGTTTGATTTGATTCTTTTTGCAAAGCGGAGTTCTTAAGTTGAACGGGTTAGATCTATTATTTGAGTTTTACCCATGCTTTTGCTTGATTGCTTATTGTATGCTTGTTTAATTGCGATAGAGTACCCGGAGTGCGAAGCGTGCTACATCGAGTCTCTAGGTTTCGCGGATCATTAGCAAGGCAAGTAACACTTTGATCATACCTCTTACTACCCAGTTTTATTGCATTAGATCAACCCTCAAACATTCCATGGTTAGGATCTAAATTAAATTGTGGGGTTTGGGAAGTAGATGAGGTAGTACCTATTCACCTATTTATTATCAAACCCTGGGAGTTACATCTATGTTGCTTATATTGCTATGCTATGCTAGTAGACGTGGATTGGGTTTGAGTGTATTCATGAAAGATATGGGATGTTAATTAATGGTTCAACTTAAGGTGGCAACTTTAATACATATCTAGGTGGATTGAGGCACCTTGGGAACCCAGTGATTGCCTGTATTTTTGGAAATCCCGGGGTACCATGTGATTTTCCTATGGACCGCCACCCAGGCTCAAAGGAATCATAAGATTATTCATACTGGAAACTTCCGTGTGCAGCCACATGCCATTATGGGCTTTGGCATAGTTGAGTAAGTTGTGGGAAACCTTTCCATGATGGGCTAGCAGATGTAGGGGATTGTAGGTGTACCGGCCTATCTATCGGTTAAGGGGACCTCTTCGGTAAGACTGTGTCTCGGTCATCCGTTTCTCAAACATCATGTAGTGTGAGAACTCCAACGAAGGAGATCGAGTCTTGTGGGTAAAAGTACACAAACCTCTGTAGAGTGTATAAACTAATCATGGTTAGCCGTGTCCCCAGTTATGGACATCTTGAGTATCTAGTCCTTGGATTATCATGTGGATCTCATCACTCTTAATATAATTTGATTGGGTTTAATGATGATTACTTTTAATTGGGATTGAGTTGGGTGAACCTTCTCAATGTTTAACAACTACCATGATAGTTAAATAAAATTTATTCCTTTGCAGTAGGGAAAAATTGGCTTTACGCAAAAACATATGAACCGTACAGCCTCCACCAGCCATATATGCATATAGTGATAGCTTTATTATGTTCATTACTCTCTTGTGTTACCTTGCCAGCATATTCTATGTGCTGACCCGTTTTCAGAATGCAACGTATCATGTTGCGGACTTTTCAAATGACGAGTAAGGAGCCTTAGGTCATGGTATTTCACTCAGTGATGCCGTTGGAGTTGATGGACTCACTTTAACTTCCAAGCCTTCCGCTGTTATCGTATTTAGATGGCCTTAAGCCATATTTATTGTAATAAGTTATCTTTTGAGACATTCGATGTAATAAGTGTGTGATTGCCACTCTGTTATAAATCCTTCGAGTACCGTGTGTGTCAGCATTACCGATCCAGGGATGACACTTATACACAGAGATCAGACTGTTTGAGGTCTGGTCGCTACAAAGATGGTATCAGAGCACACGCTGACTGTAGGACACGACCACTAAGCTAAAGCCCTATATCACTATTCTCTTCTCATTTCTAACTTCTCTCCTTTTTCTACTCTTTAGGATGACGGATGCAAAGAACAAGTTTGCACAACCGGATGAAGATGCTTGATGGAAGTCACTAGGTACCTGAACATTGGAATACCAAGCTTCACCGTGACTTACAATGCCAATTTACCAGAAGAGGAGCGCTGGATGATTCAAGTTCAAGTTCCGGGAAGGACATTCACACCAGTCACTGAGCCCATAGAGTTTTCTTTCGATGCACCAACCTGGAGTCTAGGAAAGAGTATGGCAGCTCACATCACCATGGGACACATTGGAGAAGTTTACCACAAGGATCTCAAGGATACTATCTACCAGATTTATGGGTGCCGAGATGAGCAATGGGAGATGATCAGCACCAGGAAGGGTAGATCCATTACAGCTTTCATCCAGGAGTTAAACCAGCATAGTCACCACCAAGAGAACCAGATGTGCACAGACATGATAGACCTGAAGAAGGCAATGACCAGGATCACGGAGCTTGAAGAAGAACTCAAGGCAACTCACGAAGATTATGAGGAGGAAATCGTCGTACTAGTGGAGAGGAATGACGATCTAGAAAGGAAGCTATGAGTATTCATGGGAGACCCCGCGCCAGGAGGAGAAGATGAAGAACCCAAGGAGATTCGTTCGGATGACTACATCATCATCGATGACACCGACTCGGACCCCGACGAAAGCGATGATGACTATGTTGATGAAGCTGGAGCAGATGTCATGGAGTCTTCGACCGATCAATATTTCTAGTTGACCACCAAAACAGTAGTAGTAGTCTAGCATGTAAATAGTATAGTCCAAGCACTTTCATGATAGATCTAGACCGATTGTATGCCCTTGCTTGATTGAGTGAGTGATATGATTGTGTTTGTCTCATGTGCATATGGGTAGTGTTTTCTCACTAGACCTCATTCTATTCTATTCTCTTCTCTCTAAACCCTCAGATACCTCCGAGACGTGACCCCGGATTTACCTTTCCACCGGAGCTCAATCAGTTGATCCAGCAGCAGAATACCCTGATGCAGTTGTTAGTTCAGAACCAAGGCAACAACAACAACAACAACCCACCACCGCCACCACCAGTTGACAACTTAGCCCGTTTTCTGAGGTTGCAGCCGCCGGTGTTTTCTAGTAGCACCGAGCCGATAGTTGCAGATGATTGGCGCTGTAGGATTGGAAGGGGGTTAACAACTGTAGGATGCACAGATGCTGAGAAGGTGCGTTTTGCCGCACATCAGTTGGATGGACCAGCAGCCTCATGGTGGGAAAATTACACTGTCACTTATCCTATAGCCACTGTCACATGGGATCAGTTCCAGCAGGCTTTTCGTACTGCCCATGTATCAGCAAGAGCTATGGCCATGAAGAAGCATGAGTTTCGCAACTTACGCCAAGGAGGACGCACTGTTGGCCAGTATGTGGATGAGTTTAGTAAGTTAGCACATTATGCCCCAGATGACGTTGCTACGGATGCAGCTAAGAAGGAGAAGTTTCTGGAAGGACTAAATGATGAGATGAGCATGCAGTTGATGGTAGCAAATTTCAATAACTACCAGGAGTTGGTGGATAGAGCTCTCATGCTTGAAGGGAAGCAGCAGCAGATTGATAGCCGCAAGAGGAAGTATGCATAAGGGAAGTATAATTCCGGAGCCCAGCAGAGACCCCGTTTCACACCGAACTCGGGAGGACTTGTGCATTACCATGGAGGCCACACTCATAATGGAGGAAGTTCGCACAATCATAGTGGCCCCAAGAACGTCAATGGTAATGGAGGAAGTAGCGGACAGAACCGTTCCAACCCAGTAAAACCCACCAAGAAGGATCTAAGCCACGTTACTTGCTACAAGTGTCAGAAGACTGGACATTACGCCAATGAATGTCCTGAAGCTAAGAATGGAAATGGCAATGGAAGATCTGGGAAGAAACCAAACCCTTTCAACAGTGGACAAGTGAACCACGTTAACGTGGAGGAGATTGAAGCCCAGCCAGATGCAGTAATTGGTAAGTTTTTGGTTACGTCATTTACTGCAGTCGTTCTTTTTGATACTGGTGCATCTCATTCATACATATCAGGGGGATTTGTGGATAAGTATAACCTGCCCACTAGAGTACTTAAGACATCCATGTTAGTAACCTCACCCGGAGCAGAGTATATGTCAAGCCATGGATGTTTTCAGATGCCATTGGCCATAGGTAGGCATGTTTTCCCCTCCGATCTAATAATTTTGGAATCGCAAGTTTTGGATGTGATTCTGGGTATGGATTGGCTATTGATGTATGGAGGAAACATCGATTGCGCTAGTAAGACGATTTTACTCACCACCCTAGAAGGAAGAAGGATCAAGTATGTATCCCGGCATGTGCCGAATAGGACTCAAGTAAATTGGTTATCGGGAGTAGTACAAGAGGAAGTACCAGTGGTGAAGGAATTTCCGGATATATTTATAGAAGAGTTGCCAGGCATGCCACCGGATAGAGACATAGAGTTTTTGATAGAGCTTTTTCCAGGCACTGGGCCAATATCTAAGAGACCGTACAGGATGCCCGCACAGGATTTAGAGGAAATTAAGAAGCAGATTAAGGAGTTACTGGATAAGGGATATATCCGCCCAAGCTCGTCACCTTGGGGATCACCAGTACTTCTAGTGGAGAATAAGGATGGATCGTTAAGGATGGTTGTTGATTATCGTGGATTAAATGAAGTAACGATCAAGAACAAGTACCCACTGCCAATGATCAATGATTTGTTTGATCAGCTGCAAGGAGCTAAGGTGTTTTCCAAGATCGATCTGCGATCAGGCTATCACTAGTTGAAGATTCGAGAGCAGGACATACCTAAGACAACTTTTACCACAAGGTATGGGCTATATGAGTATACCGTTATGTCATTTGGCCTGACTAACGCACCTGCCTACTTTATGAACATGATGAACAAAGTGTTTATGGAGTTTTTGGGTAAGTTCGTCATAGTGTTCATTGATGATATTCTGGTCTACTCGAAGAATGAAGAGGAACATAAGGAACATTTGCGTTTGGTACTTGGGAAGCTCAGCGAACATCAGTTATACGCCAAGTTCAGCAAGTGTGAGTTTTGGTTGAAGGAAGTTGGATTTCTTAGACATGTTATATCCGGAGAAGGAATAGCTATAGACCCCAACAAAGTTGTCACCGTGACAAATTGGGAAACACCCACGACAGTTGGAGAGATCCGGAGTTTTCTTGGACTCGCGGGATACTACTGGAGGTTCATTGAGAATCTCTCAAAGATTGCAAAGCCAATGACGGAGTTGTTGAAGAAGGACACCAAGTTCAATTAGACTGAGGAATGTGAGGCCAGTTTCTAGGAGTTGAAGAGATGCTTGGTTACATCGCCAGTGTTGATCCTGCCAGATCAACGCAAGGATTATGAAGTGTATTGCGATGCTTCTCGTCGAGGAATTGGAGCCATACTTATGCAGGAGGGAAGAGTTGTTTCATATGCCTCACGACAGCTTAAACCCCATGAGTTAAACTATGCTACACATGATTTGGAGTTAGCAGCCATAGTACATGCGTTGAAGACATGGAGACATTTTCTCATCAGAAACCATTGTGAGGTATACACGGATCACAATAGTTTGAAGTATATCTTCACACAGAAGGAGTTGAATCTCAGGCAGAGGAGACGTTTGGAACTCATTAAGGATTATGACATGAAGTTGCACTATCATCCCAGAAAGGCTAACGTAGTAGCCGATGCATTGAGCTGCAAGAGTCATGTCAATACACTCATGACCGGAGGATTACCCAGGGAGTTAGCAGAAGACCTTCGTGAGCTATGTTTGTAGATAGTTCCGAGAGGTTATGTAGCAGCTTTGGAGATTCAGTCCACTTTGATGGATAAGATCAGAGAAGCGCAAAAGACGGACAAGGAGATTGCCGAGATAAAGGGAAGGATGAGCAAAGGAAAAGCCAAGGGATTTCGTGAGGTTGAGCACAATACTTTATGGTTTGAGGACCGCGTATATGTACCAAATGATCAGGAGATCAGGAAGTTTATTCTGCAGGAGGCCCATTGAGGGAGTCCTGGATTAGGGGGTGTCCGGATAGCCGGACTATAACCTTTGGCCGGACTCTTAGACTATGAAGATACAAGATTGAAGACTTCGTCCCATGTCCGGATGGGACTTTCCTTGGCGTGGAAGGCAAGCTTGGCAATACGGATATGTAGATCTCCTCCCATTGTAACTGACTCTGTGTAACCCTAGCCCTCTCCGGTGTCTATATAAATCGGAGGGTTTTAGTCCATAGGACGAACAACAATCATACCATTGGCTAGCTTCTAGGGTTTAGCCTCTTTGATCTCGTGGTAGCTCTACTCTTGTACTACCCATATCATCAATATTAATCAAGCAGGAGTAGGGTTTTACCTCCATCGAGAGGGCCCGAACCTGGGTAAAAACATTGTGTCCCTTGTCTCGTGTTACCATCCGCCTAGACGCACAGTTTGGGACCCCCTACCCGAGATCCGTCGGTTTTGACACCGACATTGGTGCTTTCATTGAGAGTTCCTCTGTGTCATCACCTTTAGGCCCGATGGCTCCTCCGATCATCAAAAACGATGCGGTCCAGGGTGAGACCTTTCTCCCCGGACAGATCTTTGTGTTCGGCGGCTTTGCACTGCGGGCTAATTCGCTTGGCCATCTGGAGCAGATTGAAAGCTACGCCCCTGGCCACCAGGTCAGATTTGGAAGTTTGAACTACACGACCGACATCCGCGGAGACTTGATCTCGACGGATTCGAGCCACAGTTGGGCGCGCCACACTGTCACGATGGGTATGACCTAGCTCTGCCACCGAACTGTACCCTAGAGGCCGCGCCCGCATTAGCTCTGACCCTTAGCTCGGAGCCAACTGCGCTGATCAAGGACGGGTGGCTAGACACTGCCTCGGGGGCTGCAGTCTCAATGGCGATCGAGCCGAACACCAGCCTCATCCTCTGCGAAGCCCGTGACTACAAGGTGCTGGACTCTTTTCCGGACTCCGAACCTTCCGCGCCCCTGCCAATCGAATCCAATTGGGCGCCGATCATGGAATTCACCGCCGCGGATATCTTTCAGCACTCGCCCTTCGGCGACATTCTGAATTCACTACGGTCTCTCTCTTTGTCAGGAGAGCCCAGGCCGGACTATGGCCAACAGGATTGGGATGCGGACGACAAAGAAATTCGACGCCCACCCACCACCTACTTCGTAGCCACTGTCGATGATCTAACCGACATGCTCGACTTCGACTCCGAAGACATCGACGGTATGGACGACGATGTTGGAGACGAACATGAACCAGCGCCTATAGGGCACTAGAAAGCCACCTCGTCATATGACATATATATGGTGGATACACCCAAAGAAGGAAATGGAGACGGAACAACGGGGGACGACCCCTCCAAGAAGCAACCCAAGCGCCGGTGTCAGCGGCGCCGCTCTAAGTCCCGCCAAAGCAAAAATGGTGATGCCGGCACGAGAGATAATAACACCCCGGACAGTGCCGAAGACAATTCCCTCCAGCAAGATTCAGCGCAGGAGGATGGAGAAGCCAGCCCCCCTGAGAGAGCGGCAGACAGAGAAGAAGAGGATGATAATTACATGCCTCCCTCCGAAGACGAGGCAAGCCTCGGAGACAACGAATTTGTCGTGCCTGAGGATCCCGTCGAACAAGAGCACTTGAAGCGCAGGCTTATGGCCACGGCGAGTAGCCTTAAGAAAAAACAGCAACAGCTTAGAGCTAATCAAGACTTGCTAGCCGATAGATGGACAGAAGTCCTTGCGGCTGAGGAATACGAACTCGAACGCCCCTCCAAGAGCTACCCAAAGCGTAGGTTGCTACCCCGTTTAGAGGAGGAAGCACTTAAGCCTACATCACCAGCGCATGATGCGGCTGACCGGCCAGCTCACGGCCGCGACAGAGAGTCCTCCCGGCCCTCCACTCAAGCCGCACCCCGGCGTCGCTCAAAAAATACCAAGGCACGGGGAAATGCGCTAGACCTGCGAGATATGTTGGAAGATAGGGCAAGGAAAACAAGATCGATCTACGGATCGCGCGGGCGCCCCATGACATGAGACGACAACCGTCACACCGAATACAGTAAATCCGGCCGGGCCGAACATAGCAGATAAAGCTCATTTGAGCTACGTCGTGATATAGCCCAGTACAGAGGCGCCACACACCCACTATGCTTCACAGATGAAGTAATGGATCATCAAATCCCAGAGGGTTTCAAACCCGTAAACATTGAATCATACGATGGCACAACAGATCCTGCGGTATGGATCAAGGACTATCTCCTTCATATCCACATGGCCCGTGGCGATGATCTACACGCCATCAAATACCTCCCACTCAAGCTTAAAGGACCAGCTCGGCATTGGCTTAACAGCCTACCAGCAGAATTAATTGGTTGTTGGGAGTACCTGGAAGCCGCATTCCTCGACAATTTCCAGGGCACTTATGTGCGACCACCAGACACCGATGACCTAAGCCACATAATTCAGCAGCCAGAAGAATCTGCCAGACAATTCTGGACACGGTTCCTAACCAAGAAAAATCAAATCGTCGACTGTCCGGATGCAGAGGCCCTAGCAGCCTTCAAGCATAACATCCGTGATGAGTGGCTTGCGCGGCACCTTGGACAGGAAAAGCCGAAATCTATGGCAGCCCTCACGACACTCATGACCCGCTTTTGCGCGGGAGAAGATAGCTGGCTGGCTCATAGCAATAACATGACAAAGAGCCCTGGTAATTCGGATACCAAGGACAGCAATGGCAGGTCGCGTCGCAACAAGCACAAGCACCGCATTAACAACGACAATGCTGAAGATATGGCAGTTAATGCCGGATTCAGAGGCTCTAAGCCCGGTCAGCGGAAAAAGCCATTTAAGAGGAACACTCTGGGCCTGTCCAGTTTGGACCGTATACTCGATCACTCGTGCCAGATACATGGCACCCCTGAAAAACCAGCCAATCACACCAACATGGATTTTTTGGTGTTCAAGCAGGCCGACAAGTTAAATGCCAAAAACAGAGACAAGGGGCTGCACAGCGACGAGGACGAAGAGCCCTGGCCGCCGAACAATAGTGGACAGAAGGGCTTCCCCCCACAAGTGCGGATGGTGAACATCATATATGCAACCCACATCCCCAAAAGGGAGCGGAAGCGTGCACTCAGGGACGTATACGCGTTGGAGCCAGTCGCCCCAAAGTTCAGCCCATGGTCCTCCTGCCCGATCACTTTTGATCGAAGGGACCACCCCACTAGCATCCGCCATGGTGGATTCGCTGCATTGGTTCTAGACCCAATCATTGATGGATTTCACCTCACTAGAGTCCTTATGGACGGCGGCAGCAGCCTAAACCTGCTTTATCAGGATACAGTGCGGAAAATGGGCATAGATCCCTCAAGGATTAAACCCACAAAAACAACCTTTAAAGGTGTCATACCAGGTGTAGAGGCCAACTGTACAGGCTCAGTTACACTTGAAGTGGTCTTCGGATCCCCGAATAATTTCCAAAGCGAGGAATTAATCTTCGACATAGTCCCGTTCCACAGTGGCTATCACGCACTGCTCGGACAAACCGTATTTGCAAAGTTCAATGCGGTGCCGCACTACGCATATTTCAAGCTCAAGATGCCAGGCCCTCGAGGAGTCATTACGGTCAATGGAAACACCGAACGCTCTCTCCGAACGGAGGAGCACACGGCGGCCCTCGCAGCAGAAGTACAAAGCAGCCTCTCAAGGAAATTCTCCAGTCCGACTATTAAACGTCCAGACACCGTCAAGCGCGCCCGAAGTAACCTACAACAAGACCGCCTGGCACGTTCTGAGCAAGCGTAGCAATACGGCCCCAACCCCAGCCCTCGCAAAACTGCGAAATCAGTACTACACGTACATAACTACACTCTGGAAATA
Source organism: Triticum aestivum (assembly GCF_018294505.1). Classification (NCBI taxonomy): domain Eukaryota; kingdom Viridiplantae; phylum Streptophyta; class Magnoliopsida; order Poales; family Poaceae; genus Triticum; species Triticum aestivum. The sequence continues at coordinate 394,816,625 of NC_057794.1, read as the reverse complement.
CCATGGGCACAGGGGGAGGGGCACAACCATGACACGCCCAAAAATGCGGCACAACCGCACTAGGGGCTCCCTATTTTGTCATTATTTCCTACTTTCAGGACTCCACTCTTCGGAAGGCCTGTCCGGCAGTACAACTGCCAAACACACGATTCAACAACCAAGGAGGCAGAAAGCTATGTCGAATTCCCAGGTGGTCTCTATAACGAGAAAAATACCTATCTTACATACCATCTTGCAGCTCGCCCCTAGAGGGGGACATGTCAAATAGTCCCATCTCTTGCTTATCGCACTATTTGTATCGTTCTTCTTTCACAGCAGCCTTTTAAAATAAACAATGCTTAGCTTCAGCTTATTATTGCATTCTCTATTCATATCTTTTTCAATACATATGTTCAGTTATGACATTTAGCACCCGTACACTTTGGTACGATCCATACGCCAGGGGCTCAAGCACCCCATAATACGGCGTGAGAAATCCGAACACTTTCACAAAGTGCGGCCCTCCGAACTTATAGCATTATATGCATCAGCTCCGAATCATGTCTTTGGTCAATAGTTGGGTTTGCCCGGCTCCCATGTTTTGGTACCTTACGTTCCGCTATATCGGCTAAGGTAGCGCTGGGAGAACAACTGTGATTGTGCCCCGGTTGAGCTGGGCTAAGCACCTCAGTAGAGAAAGCTAAAACTAACTGTCATGATAGGGCGAGAGCTGGTCGCTGTTCGGGAGGTTTCGAGTCCCTAAAGACTTATGCCGCTTAGAGCGAGGAGTCGGCTTTGTCTGGCCTAGGCGTGTATAGCGCCCCAAACTCGGTCTTCCGAACACTAGGGGCTTCGCCGAAATTTAAAATTATAGAATTCTCTGGCTAAGTGAGAGTGATAACGCATTATAGTCCGATTGCCTTGTTCGTTGTGCTAAGCACCTCCCTCGAAGGACCCAAGAATGGGAAAAAGAGTGCTCAGGTTTATCTTGAACACCCCAGCACTCGTGGCATAGGGGCAGAAGCCAATGACTCGCCATCTCTCAGACTCGATAAACGGCCGCATAGAAGGTAATATTTTAAATTAAAACAAGCGTTTCATAGCGCATATGAACAAGTTTTCAGCGCACAGGATAAACCGAACAAGTTCACTCAAATATTACATCTTTGGAACATTCATCCACCACAAGGCGGGCGCCCTTCAGGACGCCCTCATAATACATCTCAGGGTGTCGATGCTCCTTGCCCTGCATTGGCCCGTCCTTCACAAGCTTCTCCGCATCCATCTTGCCCCAGTGCACTTCAGCACGGGCAAGCGCCCTACGGGAACCTTCGATGCAAACGGAACGCTTGACGACTTCAAGCCACGGACAGGCATCCACCAGCCGCCTCACCAGCCCGAAGTAGCTCCCAGGCAGGGCCTCTCCAGGCCATAGCCGAACTATAAGGCCCTTCATGGCCTGTTCGGCCACCTTATGGAGCTCGACCAGTTGCTTTAGCTGGTCGCTCAAGGGCACCGAGTGTCCAGCCTCAACATACTAAGACCAGAACACCTTCTCTGTCGAGCTTCCCTCCTCGGCCCGGTAGAAGGCGGCGGCATCTAACACGCTACAGGGAAAATCTGTGAATGCTCTTGGAGAGCTCCGGATTCGGGTAAGTAACAAGTAATTCACTTTCACGTGCTTGCTTTGCATAAAGAATGCCTTACCCGCCGCTATCTTCTTCATCGCCTCAACTTCCTGGAGGGCTTTCTGGGCTTTGGCCTTGGCAGACTTGGCGCTTTCAAGGGCCGCCGCGAGCTCGGACTCTCGTGTCTTTGAGTCAAGCTCCAAACTCTCATGTTTTTTCATGAGAGCCTGGAGCTCTTGCTGCACCTCGCCAAGCCGCGCCTCATGTTTCTCCCGCTCGGTGCGCTCCGTGGCCGCCTTCTTTTCGGCCTCAGAAAGCGCTTGCTTAAGGGTCGCCACCTCAGTCGTGGCCCCTAGGACACCAATAGCGATCCTGTCATTTTTTGCAACTGCATCTTTTTAAATATACTCCACACGGTATTACTTACCTTCTTTTTCCTCGAGCTCCTTTTTAGCAAGGCCGAGCTCTTGCTCGGACCGCTTGAGGCTCTCCTTCAGCGCATCCACCTCCGCAGTCAGTGCGGTAGAGGCCAGTAGCGAAGCCTGCATATGCATATTGACTTAATTATGTTAGATTCCTGCGAATGTTGTTAGATCCTCTATTCGGCTTTTCTTTCCGAACGCCAAACAGAGCATCAGGGGCTACTGTCTATGCAGTAATATTTTCACATATTTTTCACATACCTCAAAGCCTGTTAGCAGGCTGGCATAGGCTTCAGTCAGCCCGCTTTTGGCGGACTGGACCTTCTGGATCATCGCACTCATAATAGTGTGGTGCTCCTCGTCGATGGAGGCGCCGTTAAGCACCTCCAGCAAATTATCCGGTGCCTCCGGTTGGGCGGAGGTCACCAGCGTCGTAGGCTTGCCCTTCTTACTAGGGGGCCGCCTGCCGGACTCCGGAACCATTGATGGTTCCGGTGCGGTGTCCGGCCCAGGGCCGGACTTGGAGCCCTTGGGGATTTTTCCCCTTTGCGCCTGGAGTCCGCGAGGTCACCTTGCGGCGCCTCCAGGACCACCTCCTCCTGGCTTGGAACCTTTTGGGACAACACCTCGGCGTCGTCCGTAGGGCGGGGGGAGGTAGTGGTCAGAAGTGAAAAACTATTCACATCCGACGAATCCAGGGAGCCGCTCGACGACACGTCGAACCGGGCTTTGGGCGCACTGCATAATTATATTGGGCATCAGGAGAAGCTATGCAATAAAGGAACGCCATGAGTCACTTAGGTATCTGAATACTTACGATTTTGCCAGGGGCTTGGCCCTGAGCGTCCACTCCTCTTTGCCGTCATCGGCGTTGGTGGAGTAGTCCGTAGGGAGGGTCCTCCCTTTCTTGGACCCTCCGGCCTCCCCAGTTGGGACGGCCTTCCTTTTCTTTTATCCCCATGATGGGGAAGAGACCTCTCTTTCCTCCTCCTCATATTCGTGGGAGGAGTGCGCCTCGGAGTCATCGGACGATGAGTCCGACTCCACCGAGTGCCGGGAACTCTTCCGGGTTCCCGTGGCCTTCTTCTTGGCCTTCTTCTCCGGCACCACGTAAGGTGCCGGAACCAGCAGCTCCGCCAAGTGGGCGTCCGCTGGGTCTTCGGGCAAAGGAGCCGGATAGTTGATCTGTTCGGCCGTCCTCTGCCAGTCCTGTCAAAGGCATGGGGGCTTAGATCCCACATAGAGTCAAACTATGAAAGACAAATATCCTGTAAGAGGTAAAAACATCTTACCGCGTTGGCTTGACGCTGCGCGCTGAATCCGCGATCCTCGGTAGCGGATGCGGGAGCCTTGGCGCCCTTGAATAGCACCTTCCAGGCATCTTCATATGTTGTGTCGAAGAGCCTGCTCAGAGTTCGGTGCTGGGCCGGGTTGAACTCCCACAAGCTGAAAACCCGTTGTTGGCACAGGAGGATCCGGCGGATGAGCATGACCTGGACTACGTTAAAAAGTTTGAGCTTCTTGCTCACCGGGTTTGGGACGCATGTTTGGAGTCCGGTCAGCTCTCCTTTTTTACCCCATGGCAGTCCCTTCTCTTTCCAGGAGGTGAGCCGCATAGGGATTCTGGATCAGAACTCGGGGGCTGCGACCCATTCAGGGTCACGCGGCTCGGTGATGTAAAACCACCCCGATTGCCACCCCTTTATGGTCTCCATGAAGGAGCCCTCGAGCCATAGGATCTTGGGCATCTTGCCCACCATGGCGCCTCCGCACTCCACCTGGCGGCCACCCACTACCTTCGGCTTGACATTGAAGGTCTTCAGCCATATGCCGAAGTGGGGCTGGATGTAGAGGAAGGCCTCGCACACGACGATGAACGCCGAGATGTTGAGGATGAAGTTTGGGGCCAGATCGTGGAAGTCCAGGTCGTAGTAGAACATGAGTCCCCGGACAAATGGGTGGAGAGGGAAGCCTAGTCCATGAAGGAAATGGGTGAGGAACACCACCCTCTCATGGGGCCTGGGGGTGGGGATGAGCTGCCCCTCATCTGGGAGCCAGTGCGCGATGTCGTCACACAAGTATCCGGCTTTCCTCGGCTTCTTGATGTGTCCCTCCGTAACGGAGGAGACCATCCACTTGCCTCTCACTCCGGACATGGCTGGAGAAGGTTGAGGTGGGGAATGCGGACTTGGGCGCTGGATCTTGAATGCGCGAAAATGGATGAGCAAAGGAGGAAGAAGGTGTGGATGGAAAGGCGGATCCTTATCCCCTTATATGGGCGGACGAAACTATGCGTCCCCACCAGCCTGGTAAAACTCGCTTATCTCCCAAGCGCCGTAATCAATGGCGCGCTTGGGTTACCCACGCCCGTATTGATGAGAATCCCGGGATAAGGGGACACGATCTCTACTTCGACAAGACATGCCAAGGAAACCACCTCGCAAAACGCGCTAAGGTGGGACAGTAAAAATGGTTCAAATAAAGGCTTGGCTGTGGCGTGATGACACGCTACAGAATACGTCAGCAGATTAGATCTGTGTAAATATTATTCTCTCTATGATAGTATGTGGAATTTATTTTGCAGAGCCGGACACTATCCTTGTGTTCAAAATCTTCTATGAAGTATTCGGAGGAGGAACCCGCCTTGCAATGCCGAAGACAATCTGCGCGCCGGACTCGTCATCATTGAAGCCTGGTTCAGGGGCTACTAAGGAAGTCCTGTATTAGGGGGTGTTCGGATAGCCGGACTATAACCTTTGGCCGGACTCTCGGACTATGAAGATACAAGATTGAAGACTTCGTCCCGTGTCCGGATGGGGCTTTCCTTGGCGTGGAAGGCAAGCTTGGCAATACGGATATGTAGATCTCCTCCCATTGTAACCGACTCTGTGTAACCCTAGCCCTCTTCGGTGTCTATATAAACCGGAGGATTTTAGTCCATAGGATGAACAACAATCATACCATAGGCTAGCTTCTAGGGTTTAGCCTCTTTGATCTCATGGTAGATCTAATCTTGTACTACCCATATCATCAATATTAATCAAGCAGGAGTAGGGTTTTACCTCTATCGAGAGGGCCCGAACCTGGGTAAAAACATTGTGTCCCTTGTCTCCTGTTACCATCCGCCTAGACGCACAGTTCGGGACCCCCTACCCGAGATCCGCCGGTTTTGACACCGACACCCATGATTCGCCATATTCGATTCACGCAAGAAATACCAAGATGTATCTAGATTTGAAGGACAGTTTCTGGTGGACCGGTATGAAGAAGGATATTGCGGAGTATGTAGCAGTTTGTGATGTATGTCAGAGAGTGAAGGCAGAACATCATAAGCCTGCAGGATTGCTACAGCCATTGCCTATATCCGAATGGAAGTGGAATAAACTAGGCATGGATATTATCACGGGATTGCCCAGGACTCGTTCAGGCTATGACTCGATATGGGTTGTAGTCGATCGACTGACGAAAGTAGCTCATTTCATCCTAGTAAAGACCACTTGCACGAGTGCTAAGTTGGCAAAGATCTATATGACTAGGATCGTATGTCCGCATGGAGTTCCGAGGACCATTGTATCAGATAGAGGAACCCAGTTTACTTCAAAGTTTTGGAATCAGTTGCATGAAACTTTGGGAACCATAGTTGAGTAAGTTGTGGGAAACCTTTCCATGATGGGCTAGCAGATGTAGGGGATTGTAGGTGTACCGGCCTATCTATCGGTTAAGGGGACCTCTTCGGCAAGATTGCGTCTCGAGCATCCGTTTCTCAAACATCATGTAGTGCGAGCACTCCAACGGAGGAGATCGAGTCTTGTGGGGAAAAGTGCACAAACCTCTGCAGAGTGTATAAACTAATCATGGTTAGCCGTGTCCCCGGTTAAGGACATCTTGAGTATCTAGTTCTTGGATTATCATGTGGATCTCATCACTCTTAATATAATTTGATAGGGTTTAATGATGATTACTTTTAATTAGGATTGAGTTGGGTGAACCTTCTCAATGTTTAACAACTACCATGATAGTTAAATAAAATGTATTCCTTTGAAGTAGGGAAAATTGGCTTTACGCAAAACCATATCAACCATACAGCCTCCACCAGCCTTATATGCATATAGTGATAGCTTTATTCTGTTCATTACTCTCTTGTGTTACCTTGCCAACATATTCTATGTGTTGACCCATTTTCAGGCTGCAACGTATCATGTTGCAGACTTTTCAAACGACGAGTAAGGAGCCTTAGGTCATGGTCTTTCACTCAGTGATGTCGTTGGAGTTGATGGACTCACTTTATCTTCCAATCCTTCCGCTGTTATCGTATTTAGATGGCCTTAAGCCATATTTATTGTAATAAGTTATCTTTTGAGACATTCGATGTAATAAGTGTGTGATTGCCACTCTGTTATAAATCCTTCGAGTACTATGTGTGTCAGCATTACCGATCCAGGGATGACACTTATACACAGAGATCAGACTGTTTGAGGTCTGGTCGCTACACTTATGATTTTTTCCAGGGCATAAGACTTCATATAGAAAAAGATGGGCACCGGAGGCCTGCCAGGGGGTAGGACGTGCCCCCACCCTCATGGATGGTGTGTGGCCCCCCTCTAGTGCTTTCTTTGCCCAATATTTTTTTTATATTCTGACTTCCGTGGAGTTTCAGGACTTTTGGAGTTGTGTAGAATAGGTCTCTAATATTTGCTCCTTTTTTAGCCCAGAATTCCAGCTGCCAGCATTCTCCCTCTTCGTGCAAACCTTGTAAAATAAAAGAGAATAGGCATAAGTATTGTGACATAATGTGTAATAATAGCCCATAATGCAATAAATATCGATATAAAAGCATGATGCAAAATGGACGTATCAACTCCCCCAAGCTTAGACCTCGCTTGTCCTCAAGCAGAAGTCGATAACGAAAAATATGTCCACATGTTTAGAGATAGAGGTGTCGATAAAATAAAATATAGACATGAGGGCATCATGATCATACTTAGAACAGCAACATATATATATATATTCATATGATTTCTTATGCTAAAGTAACAATTCATTCACAATTTCAAGTATGAATCAGAAACTTCATTAAAAACTATCAAACTATAATCTCAGTCATTGAAGCAAATGCACTTTATCATAACATCGGAAAGAGTCAATATAAGAGCTTTTCAGCAAGTCCACATACGCAACTATCATTTAGTCTTTCACAATTGCAAACACTCACGCAATACTTATGGGTATGAAGTTTTAATCGGACACAGAGAAAGATAGGGGCTTATAGTTTTGCCTCCCAACCTTTTACCTCAAGGGTAATGTCAACATTAATAGTCTATGAAAACCCACATCCAATTAGCTATATATATCAGGATCTTTCCAACACATAATGCTTGCCAAAGTATAAAATGTAAAAAGGAAAGGTGAAGATCACCATGACTCTTGTATAAAATATAGGACAAAAATAAAAGATAGGCCCTTCGCAAAGGGAAGTAGAGGTTGTCATGTGTTTTTATGGTTGGATGCACGAAATCTTAATGCAAAAGAACGTCACTTTATATTGCCACTTGTGATAAGGACCTTTATTATGCAGTTCGTCGCTTTTATTATTTCCACATCACAAGATCGTATAAAGCTTATTTTCTCCACACTAATAGATCATACATATTTAGAGAGCAATTTTTATTGCTTCAAACAATGACGACTTACTTGAAGGATCTTACTCAATCCATAGGTAGATATGGTGGACTCTCATGGCAAAACTGGGTTTAAGGATAATTGGAAGCACAAGTAGTATATCTACTTGGTGCAAAGAATTTGGCTAGCATGAGGGGGAAAGGCAAGCTCAACATGTTGGATGATCCATGACAATATAATTTATTTCGGATATAAGAAAACATAACCCATTACATTGTCTTCCTTGTCCAACATCAACTTTTTAGCATGTGATATTTTAATGAGTGCTCACAATCAGAAAAGATGTCCAAGATAGTGTATTTATATGTGAAAACATCTCTTTGTTTTTTACTTCCTATTAATTGCAATGATGACCAAAACTATGTTTGTCAACTCTCAACAACCTTTATTCATCATACTCTTTATATGTGAAGTCATTACTCTCCATAAGATCAATATGATCTCTTTATTTCTTTTTATTCTTACTTTTATTCCCTTAAGATCATAGCAAGATAGGAAAGCCCTTGACTCAACACTAATATTTATTATATATACAGCTCACGGACTCGATTACATGGAAGGATCATAAAGCAAAACTCCAAACTAGATCATACTAAAACTTTATTCTACTAGATCAAGATATTACCAAAAGGATCGAACTAAGAAAAACGGTAAAGATAAAAATGTGATGGTGATACGATACCGGGGTACTCCCCCAAGCTTGGTAGTTGCCAAGGGGAGTACCCATACCCGATACTCAATTCTCCTTCGGTGGTAGTGATGATGGAGTTGTTGATGATGTAGGCTTGTCGTCCATCTTCCAAGGCATAGACTCGCCATCATAGAAGTATGATCGAGTCTCCGGGATCCTCAAATCTGCAGCCAAACTCATCCTCTTGAATCTATATTCATACTCACAGTTTTGGTTTTGCAGGTCATAGATCTAGGCTTGGAGGTGCTCGATTTTCTCGTGAAGCTTGAATATGGTCTCCCCAATGTTCTTGGCATCCAGCTTGTGGTTGTTGGCGAACTCCGTGATCATCATGTGGTTGGTATCGAGTCCGTGTTCCACCATCCCCTGGCACTTGAAAACTTGTTGCTCCATTGCTTTGAGTCTTGTCTCCACGCTTCCGGTCCTCCTTGGTCCCTCAACATTGCAGATGTGCAGCACCTCCTCACGCAACTCAATGGTTTGAGGGTGTTGCAGCACCTCCGCGAGGTAGGGGTTGATGACCCTCTCAAAAAACTTGTCCTTGGGGGCACTTGAAGACGTCATGGTGATCTAGATCTGTCAGAAAAATAGCTTGAAACAAAAACAGGAGATATTTGCATGGTACGGTGGTCAAAACCTTCGGGAGATTATATAATGATTTTTTACTGACCAAAAGAAGTATCATGCAAGAAAACGGAGTCCGGAGGGCACACGAGGTGCCCACGAGGTAGGGGGCGCGCCCAGGGGATAGGGCGCGTCCTCCACCCTCGTGGAAGCCTCGTGTCCTTTCCGGACTTCTTCTTATTTTCCTATTTTCTTAAATATTCCAAAACGGAGAAAAAATGCTATTAGAACTATTTTGGAGTCGGTTTACTTACCGTACCACATACCTCTTCCTTTTCAGAGGTTGAAACGTTCTGGAAGGTGTCCCTTATATACTCCTCCGGGGTTACGGTTTCAATAACATTAGTTTCAACATTTATAGGATTACCTAAGATATAATGTTTGATTCTTTGACCGTTCACCACCCTCGGATTTGTGCCTTCGAAGTTGTTGATTTTTATGGCACCGAGACGATAGACCTCTTCGATAACGTAAGGACCTTCCCATTTAGAGAGGATTTTTCCTGCAAAAAATCTTAAACAAGAGTTTTATAACAATATATAATCACCTACATTAAACTCACGTCTTTGTATCCTTTTGTCATGCCATATTTTTACTTTTTCTTTAAACAGTTTGGCATTCTCATAGGCCTGTGTTCTCCACTCATCAAGTGAGCTAATGTCAAATAGTCTCTTCTCACCGGCAAGTTTGAAGTCATAGTCGAGCTCTTTAATGGCCCAATATGCCTTGTGTTCTAGTTCGAGAGGTAAGTGACATGCTTTTCCATAAACCATTTTATATGGAGACATACTCGTAGGATTCTTATAGGCAGTTCTATAGGCCCATAATGCATCATCAAGTTTCTTGGACCAACTCTTTCTAGATCTATTAACAGTCTTTTGCAAAATTAATTTAAGCTCTCTATTGCTCAGTTCTACGTGACCACTAGATTGTGGGTGATATGGAGATGCAATTCTATGATTAACATCATACTTAGCAAACATTTTATGAAAAGCACCATGAATAAAATGTGAACCACCATCAGTCATTAAATATCTAGGGACTCCAAACCTCAGAAAAATAACTTCTTTAAGCATCTTAATAGAGGTGTTACGATCAGCACTACTAGTTGGAATAGCTTCTACCCACTTAGTAACATACTCAATAGCAACTAAAATATGTGTATACCCATTAGAGGAAGGAAACAGTCCCATATAATCAAAGCCCCAAACATTAAATGGTTCAATAACAAGTGAATAATTCATAGGCATTTCATGACATCTTCTAAGATTACCAATTCTTTGACATTCATCACAAGACAAGACAAATTTACGGGCAACCTTGAATAGAGTAGGCCAATAAAAACCGGATTGCAATAACTTATGTGCAGTTCTATCTCCAGCATGGTGTCCTCAATAATCCTCGGAGTGACACTTGCGTAGGATATGTTCCTGTTCATGCTCAGGTACACAACGTCTAATAACACCATCTTCTCCTTCTTTATAAAGGTGTGGGTCATCCCAGAAGTAATGTCTTAAATCATAGAAAAACTTTCTCTTTTGCTGGTATGTGAAACTAGGTGGTATAAATTTAGCAACAATGTAAATGGCATAATTAGCATACCATGGGGCAGTACGAGAAGCATTTATGACAGCTAATTGTTCATCAGGAAAGATATCATCTATAGGTAGTGGGTCATCAAGAACATCTCTAACCTAGACAAGTTGTCTGCAATGGGGTTCTCAGCTCCTTTTCTATCAATAATATGCAAATCAAATTCTTGTAGTAGGAGAACCCATCTAATAAGTCTAGGTTTAGCATCTTTCTTTTCCATAAGGTATTTAATAGCAGCATGATCAGTGTGAACAGTTACTTTATAATCAACAATATAAGGTCTGAACTTATCACAAGCAAACACAACTACTAAAAATTCTTTTTCAGTAGTAGCATAATTTCTCTGGGCACTGTCTAGAGTTTTACTAGCATATTGGATAACATTTAATTTCTTATCAACTCTTTGTCCTAGAGCAACACCTACAACATAATCACTAGCATCACACATAATTTCAAAGGGTAAATTCCAATCAGGTGGCTGAACAATGGGTGCAGAAATCAAGGCTTTCTTAAGTATTTCAAATGCTTCTACACAATCGTCATCAAAGACAAAAGGAAGATCTTTTTGTAAGAGATTAGTCAGAGGCCTGGAAATTTTTGAGAAGTCTTTAATGAACCTCCTATAAAAACTGGCATGAACAAGGAAACTTCTTATACCTTTAATGTCCTTTGGACATGGCATCTTTTCAATAGCATCAACTTTAGCTTTATCAACTTCAATACCTCTTTCAGAAATTTTATTCCTCAAGACAATGCCTTCATTAACCATAAAGTGGCACTTCTACCAATTCAAGACAAGATTAGTTTCTTCACATCTCTGCAAAACTCGATCAAGGTTTCTTAAGCAATCATTAGAAGAAGTTCCATGTACGGAAAAATTATCCATGAAAACCTCAACAATCTTTTCACAAAAGTCAGAGAATATAGCAGTCATACATCTTTGAAAGGTAACAGGTGCATTACATAAACCAAAAGGCATACGTCTATAAGCAAAGGTACCAAAAGGGCAAGTAAAGGTGGTCTTTTCTTGATCCTCTTTTGACACATGTATTTGAGAGAAACCAGAATAATTGTGTAGAAAGCAAAAATGTGTATGTTTGGATAATCTTTCTAGCATTTGATCAATAAAATATAAAGGGAATGATCCTTTTTAGTAGCTTTATTTAATTTGCGAAAATCAATTACCATTCTATAACCTGTGACAATTCTTTGTGGGATCAATTCATCTTTATCATTAGGAACAATAGTAATGCCTCCCTTCTTAGGGACACAATGGACAAGACTTACCCATGGACTATCAGCAACATGATAAATTATACCTGCATCCGGAAGATTTACTATTTCTTTTCTTACCACTTCTTTCATCTTAGGATTTAACTGTCATTGGTGATCAATAACCGGTTTAGCGTCTTTCTCTAATTTTATTTTGTGCTGGCATAGAGTGGGACTAATGCCTTTAAGATCATCCAGAGTATATCCAGCAGCAGCACGGTGCTTCTTTAGAGTTTTCAATAATTTCTTTTCTTCCTGCTCTAAAAGATTGGCACTAATAATAACAGGATATATCTTCTTTTCATCAAGATAAGCATATTTAAGAGTATCAGGTAATGGTTTAAGCTCAAACACGGGATCACCCTTGGGTGAAGGAGGATCCCCTAGAATTTTGACAAGCAAGTTGTGTTTCAAAATAGGTCCTTGTTTAAGGAATGCTTCATCTATTTCCCTTCTTTCATTCATAAACATTTCATTTTCATGTTCTAGCAAATATTGTTCTAAATGATCATTAGGAGGCACGACAATAGAAGCAAGACCAATAATTTCATCTTTACTAGGCAATTCTTTATCATGGGGTTGTCTATGAAATTTAGCAAAATTAAAATCATGAGACATATCCCCTAAACCAACAGAAACAATATCCTTTTCGTAGTCTATCTTAGCATTAACAGTATTCAAGAAGGGTCTACCAAATATAATGGGACAAAAGTCATCTTGTGGGGAACCAAGAACAAAAAAATCAGTAGGATATTTAACTTTCCCACACAAGACTTCAACATCTCTAACAATCCCAATCGGTGAAATAGTATCTCTATTGGCAAGCTTAATTGTAACATCAATACCTTCTATCTCAGCAGGTGCAATAACATGCATAATTTCTTCATATAAAGAATGAGGTATTGCACTCGCACTAGCACCCATATCACATAAACCAGGATAGCAATGATCTCCTATTTTACCAGAAACAACTGGCATGCCAACAACAGGTCTATGTTTATTTTTAGTATCGGGTCTAGCAATTCTAGCAGCTTCATCACAAAAGTAAATAGCATGCCCATCAATATTATCGGACAAGAGATCTTTAACCATAGCAATACTAGGTTAAACTTTAATTTTCTCAGAGGGTGTGGGTGTTCTAGTATTACTCTTACGAACCACATTTGAAGCTTTAGCATGATCCTTTATTCTAGCAGGGAAAGGTGGTTTCTCAATATAAGCGGTAGGAACAATAGGATCAACATTATAAGTGATAGAATTTTATTCAACTTTAATAGGTTCAACTACTTTTACTTCAATGGGAGAATCATATTAAGCCACTTATCCTTAGGGAGATCAACAAGAGTAGAAAAGGATTCACAGAAAGAAGCTACTATCTCAGAGCCAAGTCCATATTTATTGCTAAATTCACGAAAAGCATCGGTATCCATAAAAGATTTAACACAGTCAAAATTAGGTGTTATACCTGACTCCTTACCTTCGTCGAGTTCCCAATCTTCATAGTTGCATTTAATTCTTTCCAATAAATCCCATTTGAACTCAATAGTCTTCATCATAAAAGAACCAGTACAAGATGTATCGAGCATGGAGCGATTATTGAGAGAAAGCCGAGCATAATTTTTTTGAATAATAATTTCTCTTGAGAGCTCATGATTGGGCCATGAATATAACATTGAATTAAGCCTCCCCCAAGCTTAAGCGATGCTTTCTCCTTCGCGAGGCCAAAAATTATATATATAATTAGGATCACGTTGAACCTAATGCATAGGATAAAACTTCTGATGAAATTCCAATTTCAATAGGTTGTAGTTCCATGATCTAATATCATCACATAGCCTAAACCATGCCAATGCCTTTCCCTTCAAAGATAAAGGGAAGTCCTTCTGTCACATCCCTACTTCTGGTCTGCTCTGGGTTAGCTAGTCTTGTGTTGCATCATGTTTAAATTTCTCTTAAACCTGAAATGGGGATCAATAAACCCCGGCACCCCCCTGAAAATACCAGGTTCAACTGAAAAACATTTCAATGAATCCAAAATTCCCTTCACAAAATTTCATCATTTTTGAATTGGTCTAGAACCTCTCCCAAAAATGGTGCACATTTCCTAGGCCATTCTGGATTTTTGAATTAAATTATATAGTATTTGCATTTGAGCATTTAATTGCTAATAATATTTTAAATGCTCAAATAATCACAAACTGAAATGTTTGCTGTTGGAAATATTCCAAACAGTGACATGGAGCAGTTTCATGATTTTTGGAGATACCCAGTCATTTTTAATAAAGCCAAACACAATTACAGAAAATAGAAAACATAAAAGGAATGTTAGAGAGAGAAGGAAACCTTACCTAGCGCTTACCTCCTGTGCAGCCCACCTGACAGTCCAGCCACCTGGCGGCCCAGCCCACCCCCAACAGCCAGTCACCCCCTACCTCGCGCCAGAAGGCAGGGGCGCGTGCTCGCCGCGCGCCGGCCACGCGCCGGCCACCTCCTGCCTCCCTGCATGTGTCCCCGTTGCCCTGAGGACGCCACGCGACCCCCTTGACGCTCTCTCGCTCTCCCTCGTCCTCACCCTCTCCCCTGGACCTCTCTCTCTTCCCCGAACGGTCTCCCCCTCCTCTGTTCTCTCCATCGAGCGCAGCCGTCGCCACCGCTCGCTGCTGTCGCAGCCACCGCCTCCCCCTTGCCTCACCGACGTGTCCACGGCCATCGCCTCTTCGCCAACACCCTCTCCACTGAGTCAAGCAACGCCAGACGCCGCCAAACGCCACCGACGCTGTCGTCTTCAACTTTCTGCCTCCCCAGATCGCCGGAGATGCCCCGTCGTCGTCCGTGCCTCCCCGAGCTTTTTGCTCCCCTGCACTCGCCGTGAGCCCCTGAGCTTTTCCCCTCACCTCCCCTTCTCGCTAGCTTCCTCTAGCCACCGCCCCATGAGCTCCCGAAGCTGCCGTCGGCCATGGCCGACCTCCTGCTCACCTCTGAGCTTACCAGGCCCAGCTGTGTCGTCCGCCATGCTCCTAGGCCCCCCTAGATGCAGCCTAGCTACCTGGTTCCCTCGAGGGCGAGCCGTAGCCCTACGCTCATGCACCACCGAGCTCCGGCCACCGCACTTGTCGCCGTTGTCGTCGCTATGGGCCGCCCTATCCATTGCCGCTTGCACTGCTCGATGCGGACGAGCACGAGCAACGCGTAGATGCCCTCCGCCGCGGGTTTGGTCTCCCGTGGGCGAAATCCGAGCCTCGCCGCCGCGTTTGCTCATCGCCGGTGGCTAAACGCCGGCCTAACAACTAATTAGCACTAAGCTAATGACCCATAGACTCATAGACATGTGGGCCCCGCTGCCTAATTAACTCTGGTTTAGTTTTTGTTTAGATTAAACTAACCACACGGGCCCCACAGGTCAGTTTGACCCGGCCACGTCACACGTTGACCGACCCCACACGTCAGTGCTGACTTGCTGATGTGGCTGTTGACCTGACCCCACCTGTCGGTGACCCAGACAGCACAGTGTGACTGACCAGTGGACCCCACTGGTCAGGTTTGACCTGGTCAACCGCAGTTGACCTGCTGACGTCACAGTGACGCTATGCTGACGCAATAAGTTTTTTCTGGATTTATTTTTATATAGGAAATTCCAGAAAATGTTGCAAACTTCAAAAATTCATAGGAATTAATCTGTAACTCCAAATGCAAAGATTTATATATGAAAAATGATCAGAAAAATCCAATCTATCCATCTGTACTGGTTTCATGCATGTTTAAACAAGTTAACTTGCTTTTTAGTGAAAAAATATGATAAGCACTATTTAAGATCACAAATGAGTTTGAACTTTGAATCTTTGGTTCAAAATAGCTCAAACCCATCTGGTTGTAGTTGCATTAGCCCAACACACTCATTTTACCATGTCATGATCATGCATCATATTGTGCATTGCATTGATTGTGTTTCTTTCTTTGTTGCAGGTATTTGTCCCCTCTCGATAGACGTGGTTTCGACGATGAGTTCGATGACACCGATGAAGAGCTATAATATCTTCATAAGTGCCAGGCAAGCAAAACCCCCTTGTTCATTCTGATACAATCCCACTCTCTCACTCCTGCTCTCTTTTACTGCATTAGGAGACCAACGATTCAACTGTTACTTGCTGCGGTAGTTGAACCCTTATCCTCTGCATGACCTGTCATTGCCACAGTAAATAGATGAAACCCAATAGCATGAGTAGTAGTTGTTTGAGCCCTGATGTACCTACTCATTCATGCTTGTTTGTCATGCCTGCTATTGCTTAGAGTTATGTCAGGTCTGATTCATCGGGGATGAATTGGAACAGTGATGAGCATGTCCTACTGTGTGTGAGCTAAGTGTGTTAACACGATTTGATAAAAGTAGCGGTGAGAGGCCATGTAGGAGTACATGGTGGGTCGTCTCATTGAAACCGTTCTTAGGAACTGAGTTCTGTGTTTGTGATCCATGACCAGCTACTACCACGCATTGGGCCCGAAACCAATGGACCCTCTCGACTTATTAACTACCCTTGCCCTCTGTCCAGGAGTTGCAACTAGTTTCTGGTGTTTGTAGGATATGTGTTGGCGGCCGTGCATAGCACTGATCCTAGGGGTGGGCTAGGATGCGGTAGATACACCATGGCACGGTGTACCGGGCGCCCGTTTAGTGTCTCGGGAACCCTGCACACATCGTTTGGGGCTATGAGCGAAACTCCGGCCGGATCTCCTCGCGGATGGAACCCGAGTAGGCAACAAACCTGGACTAGAGACTCGTGTGGTTAGTCAGGTCGTGGCCGACTCCCTCGCCAGGCTTCCGCTTGAAGGTTGCCGAGATACACGACGTGTACATGGTGGTAAGTGGCGAGAGCGTGTGTGAAGAAGTACACCCCTGCGGGGTTATAAATGATCTATTCGAATAGCCGTGTCCGCGGTAAAGGACTTCTGGGTTGCCTATAACAGTTCATAGACAAGTGAAAGTGGGTACTCTAAAACTCCCAAGATAAGTGTGAGTGCTATGGATGGCCTTCTCGTAGGGAGATGGGAGCGGATCCATAGTGGTGTATTGAATGGTGAATATGTGGACTCGTGTGCGCCACCTCAAAAGAGTTGCTTGTAGTCATAGTTCAGGTTAGCCACTAAGTCAAAGCTGGCTTGCTGTAGTTGATCTCCACCCCCCCCCCTTGTTGATACCGATGCATATGTAGTTAGTTCTGATGTAAGTCTTGTTGGGTACATTCGTACTCACGTTTGCCTATTTTATGTTTTGCAGAGAGACGTCGGTCCCACTAGTAGTTCCGTGTGGACTTCGACGTTTAGCTTGATACCTCAGCTACGATCTTGTGCCCTCGGCAGGATCTAGTAGATAGTCAGGCTTCTTAGCCTTTTTCATTTATAGATGTCTGTACTCAGACATGTTAAGTTTCTGCATGTGTTTTGATTTGTATGCTATGATTGTTGGGTCATGAGAAACATTTTTGTAATTTCTCGCTCCTCTAAGCCTAATGAATAAATACTTGAGTCGTAGAGTTATGTTGTGATGCCATGTTGTATTTACACATATCGAGCATATTGTGTGTATGATTGAAATGCTCGGTATGTGTGGGATCCGACAATCTAGTTGTTTATCCTTGGCAGCCTCTCTTATGGGGAAATGTAGTCTAGTGCTCCCATGAGCCATAGTAGTCCGCTATAGCCCGGTTCATCGGAGTCCTGCTAGCCCAGCACTACTGCTCAGGACACTTGACTGGCCGGCATGTGTTTCACTTCGTTCCTGTGTCTGTCCCTTCGAGGAAATGTCACACGGTGACATCCGGAGTCCTGCCTAGCCTGCTACAGCCCGGGTTATCGGAGTCCTGTTAGCCCAGTGCTACAGCCCGGATTCACACGCTACTGACCGACATGCTCGAAGTTGATTCATGTATGCCTGTCCCCATGGGTTAGTGCCGCTTTGGGTTCATGACTAGCCATGTCGGCCCGGGTTCTCTGTCATATGGATGCTAGCGACACTATCATATACGTGAGCCAAAAGGCGCAAACGGTCCCGGGCCATGGTAAGGCGACACCCGTGGGAATACCGTGTTTGAGGCCGCAAAGTGATATGAGGTGTTACCAGCTAGATCGATGTGACTTGGAATCGGGGTCCTTACAGCGTTGGTATCAGAGCTTGACTGCCTGTAGGATTACCAAGCCAAATGGTCGAAGTTGTGTCTAGAAATGCTTTAGTTATGTAAGGGAATTGATTGTGGAAGGGAACATAAGGCTCTTTTTACTCCTTATACCTTATGCCTTCTGATCTGAGTCATCCTCTTCTTTTCTACGGGGTTTAAGAACTAGGCTTCTCATCTTTCTATCAGGATCACGTGTTGCTAATCCGTAGAATCTTAGGATTGTTGGTTCCAGGATTCAGTTTACTTTCTACTACTTTTAGTATGTTGACAGTTGATCTCGGAACCTTGATTTTGTGTTGTTGAGTGGTTATGCCACTATTTTGCAGGATGTCTAAAATAATTTTGAGCATTTACAGCCGTTATGCTGTCCGAGTCATCCAGGTTTCTAAGTAGTCTGATGCATTTGCAAACCCCTTCCTCCTGTTCCTGATGTCCATTGGGCCAGATTAATCACACTATCGGTCAGTTGAGGTACTCTATTGCCTCGACATATATGTTAGAGCTATTATTATGACCCTAGGTGTTTTAGGGAGTCACCTAGTAATCTAGCCATGTTTTGTGTTCCCGGTGTGATGATTCTGGCTACCATTCTCGAAAGCATCCCGTGATGCCATTTAGTAGTAGGTATTCCGTTCCTGGGTTCTTGAACCCGAGATTCACACTACTTACCTCTTGTTGATAGTGTTTGCTCGTTCCTTTAGGATATTAGTAACCTGGCGACAGTCCTCAAGGTCCGTGGTATTTCCTTCTTCCAAATACCATGAACCATTAAGGCAAAAGTTCTTTGAGCCAAAATATCACAATCAGAGTACTCTTGAGGAGTCCTCCATTCATAATTGTGATTCTGACAGTTCTACCTTTCTGCATGGGTTATCTGGAAGAAACCTGTTGAACTTGGTTCGACATGTTAATCTATGCATCCACAACTCAGAAAGATATATGTCCTCTTGAGTTGTCCCTCTTCATTTGTATTCCGACCATCGCCTATCAATTGATAGTCAGGAGTAGTTGTGCATCCGTTTTATCGATGCTTATTATTATTGTGGTCCGTTAAGCCATTCCATTTTAGAATGACTAGGAGAAACAAACTCCAGTACCTCATCCATATCCAGGATTGGGTCAAAGTAGTTGTGTTCTGCAGATCAAATGCCAATCCAGCTTTTGCTCTGTTCTACCCTGGAGTATTACCCCCTTTATGTAAGGATTGTCATGAGAATTGCACCATCTCTCATGAATTCTTGACCCAGTGATACTTCTTGCCATCATTTTTCATTCCTTGGTCCCGTGTTGCCGCAACCGGAATGCCGGCAAGTGAACCATGATGTGTGAAATCAATACTCCTAGCAACTGTGTTGCTTGGTAGTTAATGGACACTAATATCATTCTTAGCGTGTTGGTTATTGAAACACTATTCTAGGATTGATCGTGCTACCTTGTTCTTATTTCTGGTGCACTCCTCGATCTTTGAGTTAGGGTTGAATCCCTTGCTCTCCTGATCATATCGTCTTGTATAAAAAAACAAGTTTGTTCTCGAGCTTAGTAACATATCGGTGGTTCGTCATTTTCCGAATGTATTCTCAGAAGTGTTACCAGGTTGTCCCCTGACCGTTATGTTGAGCTCGCGATCAAGTTGGTTTTCTTATAAACCACCCCTTCTCCAAGAATCTGTGCTGGATATCCCTGAGCTAGTTGGTTGAGCTACACAACAACTTGGAGAGTTGGAAGATGAAAGCTTGTCCCGCTTAGTTCATCTCCAAAGGTATATCCTTATGTTTGTATGTGTGTTGAAGAAAGATGATATCTCCATCAATTGGTCCTCGTGATCAGTTGTTGAACCTATTCTCTTGTCCAAACCTTGATTTGAGTGTGGGCTATCATCAAATCAAGTTAAAACCAATGATATTCGTAATGTTGTCTTACTCGTGGTTGATCCCTCGAGCATACACCATTACATCTTTTGGTCTGACCAATGCTATCACCGTGTTCACATGATGGTGGAAGTCCAGTGATATGGAAAATTCTGATGAGTTGTTGTTGAGCCCATCAGCAGCATTTTGTCTCCCCATGATTCATGTTGAACATCAACCTAGTGTTGAAAACTTTGTAAGCAATGCCTTCGTGTTCCGTTCATGAAGCTTATGCTTGGATAAAAGAAGTGACCTTCTCCAAGTTCACGTGCTTTAGGTGTAAGTTGCCGCCATGGACTTTAGAAAGGTTTGTTTTGTTTCCCTTGGAATCATCCCAAATTAGTCATGCATACGTGCGAAATACTCTATGGTTTGGTAGATTAATTACCTCCACTCCATATGTGTTCCTAGCACACCAAGCCACTGATTGAGTTGTTCAAGGAAAAGAAGTCTATGCTTGGGATCTAATCCATGGACTTGCGTAAAGACTTCGAAATACTTGATGATGGTTCCTGACCAGAACTCGATAGTGTTTTATTATAAGACTACTACATGGTCATGCTTGTCTTGGACAGCATGTTCACAGGTTTGTAGCAGAACCAGCTCATGTTTTGGAGCTTGCTATCGCAGCTCATTTCCCGAGAATCTCGCAACATCATCCCGTCGGTTTGTGTTGCAAACTTTCCTTTTCTGACATGCCGTCTGAAGTATCATGTTACCAACCAGATTTGAATCTTAGGCAGATATGATGGTTGGAACACACTCCAAGAACTATAATATTGGTCTCTCTGTAACCGGTAAAGTGAATGTCGTGGCCAACACACCCAGCCGGAAGACCTATTATTGTAGTATCTTGATTGAGGAAGTTGGCCACCTCCCCATAAGGATTTCGTAGGATTTACTCCAAGAGTTCTTCTTATGGATCCTCTGTATTCCGAAGTCCGACCACTACTTGATGACTATGTTGATGCTTTAAGCATGACCGTAGTAACCAGTACATCAAGGAGAACATTAGAAGTGGAGTGCTAAATGTCTCTCGGTCGATCATCCAGATTTCGTTTCCTTGGCCTCACTAAGGTGAAATCTGAGAAAGGGTTGTCTTTCTATGCATCTGCATTGTCCATCTTTATTCGTCAAGGTAGTAAGATGTGTTGCCAGGATCCTCGATACGGATGTTGGTAGAACCTTGATGAATATGGAAATGCTCAAGTTCTTGAGAGCACGCGCAAGCAAAATAATCCATTGCGTTGTCTTCAACAAGGTAGTCCACATCATCCATCCTAGTCCGAGTATGCCATTTCTTCGAGCTATTTCAAACGATCAATTGTAAATTGCCTTAAGCTGGTATGAAGAGTTTCAATGATTTATGGATCAAAAGTAATTCTTTTTGCCACTTAAGGGAACAGTTCAACGAGTCACCTTCCCCGAGGTGCCCTGTTATGGGTTCATGACAATTATCTCCTCGCAACTTTGAAACCTTGCACCACCTTGCTCAAGCGTGGAATTGCTACCTACCAACTTGAATCCTCGTCACCTGATTTCCATCACCCTGATGTGAACTTTGTGTCTCAATTGGAGAGATGTTCCTATGTCTCACTCCATGAGTTGATCCTGAGTTGTTCGATCTTCGAGAAGATCGATCCTTCTAGAGTTTTCCCTTCCCTCTCGTTGTCATGTTGGTTGGAGTTCTCAGAGCAAGACATCGAGACAAAGATGGTGATCGAAGCAACGTTCTTATGAAGTGCAACTTGGATCGTGAAGATTGGGTTAAGTTTGTGTCCCCCTTCATCTTACCCTACGCTTGAATCTCGGGACGAGATTCTTATTTTAGTGGGGATGAGTTGTCACATCCCTACTTCTGGTCTGCTCTGGGTTAGCTAGTCTTGTGTTGCATCATGTTTAAATTTCTCTTAAATCTGAAATGGGGATCAATAAACCCTAGCACCCCCCTAAAAATACCAGGTTCAACTGAAAAACATTTCAATGAATCCAAAATGCCCTTCACAAAATTTCATCATTTTTGAATTGGTCTAGAACCTCTCCCAAAAATGGTGCACATTTTCTAGGCCATTCTGGATTTTTGAATTAAATTATATAGTATTTGCATTTGGGCATTTAATTGCTAATAATATTTTAAATGCTCAAATAATCACAAACTGAAATGTTTGCTGTTGGAAATATTCCAAATAGTGACATGGAGCAGTTTCATGATTTTTGGAGATACCCTGTCATTTTTAATAAAGCCAAACACAATTACAGAAAATAGAAAACATAAAAGGAATGTTAGAGAGAGGAGGAAACCTTACCTAGCGCTTACCTCCTGTGCAGCCCACCTGACAGTCCAGCCACCTGGCGGCCCAGCCCACCCGCAGCAGCCAGTCACCCCCTACCTCGCTCCAAAAGGTAGGGGCGCATGCTTGCCGCGCGCCGGCCAGGCGCCGGCCACCTCCTGCCTTCCTGCATGTCTCCCCGTCGCCCTGAGGACGCCACACGACCTCCTTGACGCTCTCTCGCTCTCCCTCGTCCTCACCCTCTCCCCTGGACCTCTCTCTCTCTCTTCCCCGAACGGTCTCCCCCTCCTCTATTCTCTACACCGAGCACAGCCGTCGCCACCGCTCGCTGCTGCCGTAGCCACCGCCTCCCCCTTGCCTCGCTGACGTGTCCATGGCCATCGCCTCATCGCCAACACCCTCTCCGCTGAGTCAAGCAACGCCGGACGCCGCCAAATGCCGCCGACGCCGTCGTCTTCAACTTTCTGCC
This sequence comes from Triticum aestivum, assembly GCF_018294505.1. Classification (NCBI taxonomy): domain Eukaryota; kingdom Viridiplantae; phylum Streptophyta; class Magnoliopsida; order Poales; family Poaceae; genus Triticum; species Triticum aestivum. Next base: position 394,793,900 of record NC_057794.1, on the reverse strand, counting down.
TCCCTAGATCGTCGGAGATGCCCCGTCGTCGTTCGTGCCTCCCCGAGCTCGCAGTTTGCTCCCCTGCACTCGCCGTGAGCCCCTGAGCTTTTCCCCTCACCCCCTCTCGCTAGCTTCCTCTAGCCGCCGCCTCATGAGCTCCCGAGGCCGCCGTTCGCCATGGCCGACCTCCTTCTCACCTCTGAGCTTACCAGGCCCAGCTGTGTTGTCCGCCATGCTCCTAGGCCCCCCTAGATGCGGCCTAGCTACCTGGTTCCCTCGAGGGCGAGCCGTAGCCCTATGCTCGTGCACCACCGAGCTCCGGCCACCGCACTTGTCGCCGTTGCCGTCGCTACGGGCCGCCCTAGCCACTGTCGCTTGCACTGCTCGATGCGGACGAGCACGAGCAACGCGTAGATGCCCTCCGCCGTGGGTTTGGTCGCCCATGGCCGAAACCCAAGCCTCGCCGCCGCGTTTTCTCGTCGCCGGCGGCTAAACGCTGGCCTAACAACTAATTAGCAGTAAGCTAATGACCCACAGACTCACAGACATGTGGGCCTCGCTGCCTAATTAACTCTGGTTTAGTTTTTGTTTAGATTAAACTAACCACACGGGCCCCACATGTCAGTTTGACCTGACCATGTCACACATTGACCGACCCCACACATCAGTGCTGACTTGCTGACGTGGCTGTTGACCTGACCCCACCTGTCGGTGACCCGGACAGCAAAGTGTGACTAACCAGTGGACCCCACTGGTCAGGTTTGACCTGGTCAGCCGCAGTTGACCTGTTGACGTCACAGTGATGCTATGCTGACGCAATAAGTATTTTCTGGATTTATTTTTATATAGGAAATTCCAGAAAATGTTGCAAACTTCAAAAATTCATAGGAATTAATCTGTAACTCCAAATGCAAAGATTTATATATGAAAAATGATCAGAAAAATCCAATCTATCCATCTATACTGGTTTCATGCATGTTTAAACAAGTTAACTTGCTCTTTAGTGCAAAAACATCATAAGCACTATTTAAGATCACAAATGAGTTTGAACTTTGAATCTTTGGTTCAAAATAGCTCAAACCCATCTGGTTGTAGTTGCATTAGCCCAACACACTCATTTTACCATGTCATGATCATCCATCATGTTGTGCATTGCATTGATTGTGTTTCTTTCTCTGTTGCCGGTATTTGTCCCCTCTCGATAGACGTGGTTTCGACGATGAGTTCGATGACACCGATGAAGAGCTATATTATCTTCAGAAGTGCCAGGCAAGCAAAACCCCCTTGTTCATTCCGATACAATCCCACTCTCTCACTCCTGCTCTCTTTTGCTGCACTAGGACAACAACGATTCAACTGTTACTTGCTGCGGTAGTTGAACCCTTATCCTCTGCATGACCTGTCATTGCCACAGTAAATAGATGAAACCCACTAGCATGTGTAGGAGTTGTTTGAGCCCTGATGTGCCTATTCTTTCATGATTGTTTGTCATGCCTGCTATTGCTTAGAGTTGTGTCAGGTCTGCTTCATCGGGGATGAATTGGAACAGTGATGAACATGTCCTACTATGTGTGAGCTAAGTGTGTGAACACGATTTGATAAAGGTAGCAGTGAGAGGCCATGTAGGAGTACATGGTGGGTTCTCTCATTGAAAAGGAACTGAGTTTTGTGTTTGTGATCCATGACCAGCTACTACCACGCATTGGGCCCGAAACCAATGGACCCTCTTGACTTATTAACTGCCCTTGTTCTCTGTCCAGGAATTGCAACTAGTTTTTGGTGTTTGTAGGATATGTGTTGGCGGCCGTGCATAGCGCTGATCCTAGGGGTGGGCTATGATGCGGTAGATACACCATGGCATGGTGTACCGGGCGCCCCTTTGGTGTCTCGGGAACCCTACACACATCGTTTGGGGCTGTGAGCGAAACTCTGGCTGGATCTCCTCGCGGATGGAACCCGAATAGGCGATAAACCTGGACTAGAGACTCGTGTGGTTAGTCAGGTCATGGCCGACTCCCTCGCCAGGCTTCCGCTTGAAGGTTGCCGAGATACACGACATGTACATGGTGGTAAGTGGCGAGAGCGTGTGTGAAGAAATACACCCCTGCAGGGTTATAAATGATCTATTCGAATAGCCATGTCCGCGGTAAAGGACTTCTGGGTTACCTATAACAGTTCATAGACAAGTGAAAGTGGATACTCTAAAACTCGCAAGATAAGTGTGAGTGCTATGGATGGCCTTCTCGTAGGGAGGCGGGAGCGGATCCATAGTGGTGTATTGAATGGTGAATATGTGGACTCGTGTGCGCCACCTCAAAAGAGTTGCTTGCAGTTGTAGTTCAGGTTAGCCACTAAGTCAAAGCTGGCTTGCTGCAGTTGAACTCCACCCCCCTTGTTGATACCGATGCATATGTAGTTAGTTCTGATGTAAGTCTTGTTGGGTACATTTGTACTCACGTTTGCCTATTTTATGTTTTGCAGAGAGACGTCGGTCTCGCTAGTAGTTCCGTGTGGACTTCGACGTTTAGCTTGATACCTCAGCTACGATCTTGTGCCCTCGGCAGGATCTGGTAGATAGTCAGGCTTCTTAGCCTTTTTCATTTATAGATGTCTGTACTCAGACATGTTAAGTTTCCGCATGTGTTTTGATTTGTATGATATGATTGTTGGGTCATGAGAACCATGTTTGTAATTTCTCGCTCCTCGAAGCCTAATGAATAAATACTTGAGTCGTAGAGTTATGTTGTGATGCCATGTTGTATTTACACATATCGAGCATATTGTGTGTATGATTGAAATGCTTGGTATGTGTTGGATCCGACAATCTAGTTGTTTATCTTTGGCAGCCTCTCTTATGGGGAAATGTAGTCTAGTGCTTCCATGAGCCATAGTAGTCCGCTACAGCTCGGTTCACCGGAGTCCTGCTAGCCCAGCACTACTGCTCAGGACACTTGACTGGCCGGCATGTGTTTCACTTCGTTCCTGTGTCTGTCCCTTCGGGGAAATGTCACGCGGTGACATCCGGAGTCCTGCCTAGCCTGCTACAGCCCGGGTTACCGGAGTCCTGTTAGGCCAGTGCTACAGCCCGGATTCACATGCTGCTGACCGACATGCTCGAAGTTGATTCATGTATGCATGTCCCCATGGGTTAGTGCCGCTTTGGGTTCACGAGTAGCCATGTCAGCCCGGGTTCTCTGTCATATGGATGCTAGCGACACTATCATATACGTGAGCCAAAAGGCGCAAACGGTCCCGGGCCATGGTAAGGCGACACCCATGGGAATACCGTGCGTGAGGCCGCAAAGTGATATGAGGTGTTACCAGCTAGATCGATGTGACATGGAATCGGGGTCCTAACACCTTCTTCTTGTTAACATCCTCTGGCATACCTGCAAGCTTAAATAATCCACAAACTTCGTCCACATAGATTAGGTGCAAACCAAGATGCAATGTTCCGTCTCCTGTAAAAGGAATAGCTAGAAGTTTCTCTATTATACCCGAAGGAATTTCAAAGTAAACATTTTCAGTAGGTTCAGTAGGTTGAGGAGCAACTCTTTGCTCTACTGTTCAGGGTGAAGATACCCCGAACAAACCCCTCAAAGGATTACTTTCCATAGTAACAAGTGACAGTAAATTTCAACACACTATATAAATTTTTGCTTGCCAAATTCCACTTACCAAAGGTGCTTGTAGGATCGAAAGTATGGCTAGAGGGGGGTTATTAGACTACTTGACCAAATAAAAATCTAGCCTTTTCCCAATTTTAAGTCTTGGTAGATTTTAGAAACTTAGCACTAGTCAAGTAAACAACCTACACATGCAAGTCTAAGAGTATAGCAGCGGAATGTAAAACATTGCACATGAAGGTAAAGGGAGGAGTTTGGAGGGAGAAAACGCAATGTAGACACGGAGATTTTGGCGTGGTTCCAATAGGAGGTGCTATCGTACATCCACGTTGATGGAGACTTCAACCCATGAAGGGTAACGGTTGCGCGAGCCCATGGAGGGCTCCACCCATGAACCACAAACAAGTAACCTTGTCTATCCCACCATGGCCATCGCCCATGAAGGACTTGCCTCACTAGGGTAGATCTTCATGAAGTAGGCGATCTCCTTGCCCGTACAAACTCCTTGGTTCAACTCCACAATCTTGACGGAGGCTCCCAAGTGACACCTAACCAATCTAGGAGACACCACTCTCCAAAAGGTAATAGATGGTGTGTTGATGATGAACTCCTTTCTCTTGTGCTTCAAATGATAGTCTCCCCAACACTCAACTCTTTCTCATAGGATTGGATTTGGCGGAAAGATGATTTGAGTGGAAAGCAACTTGGGAAAGGCTAGAGATCAAGATTTATATGGTTGGAATGGAATATCTTGACCTCAACACAAGTGTAGGTGGTTCTCTCTCAGAAAATGTATGATGGAAGTGTAGGCATGTTCTGATGGCTCTCTCCCCAAATGAAGAGTGGGTGGAGGGGTATATATAGCCTCCACACAAAATCTAACCGTTACACACAATTTACCAAACTCGATGGGACCGAATCAGAAAACTCATTCAGACCGATTCAGTTCAAAATGTGAATGTTAGGATTTTTGATGGGACCGACATGTCAAGTCGGTGGAACCGATTTCATAAGGGTTAGGGCATAACGTAATCTCGGTGAGACCGATTACACAAACTCGGTAGGACCGATTTTGGTAATAAGCAAACAGAGAGTTGGTCAGGCAAACTCGGTGAGACCGATTCGCTCATCTCGGTTGGACCAAAACGTTACGAAGGGGAAACAGAGAGTTTGCATTGCAAACTCGATGGGAGCGATCGCTCATCTTGGTTAGATCGAAACATTATGAAGGGAAATAGAGAGTTTGCAATCCCATCACGGTGAGACCGAGATCCCTATCGGTGGGACAGAAGTGACTAGGGTTTTGTGGCAGTGGCTATGTCAACTAAACTCGGTGGTGCCAGATGGAAAGTTTCGGTGGGGCCGAGTTTGACTTTTGGTTTGGGACATATGTGGATATGAGAAAGTGGTTGAGGACTTTGGAGCTTATCACTAAGCATTTTGAGCAAGTAACCCATTAAGCAAAACCTCATCCCCTTTTAATAGTATTGGATTTTCCTATGGACTTAATGTGATCTTGGTTTACTAAAATGTAAAATGTAGAGTCTTGAGCTTTAGAGATTGAGCCAATCTTTTGTCCTTAGCATTTTGAGGGGTCCACATTTCTAATCCATGCCATGCCAATCATTGAGCTTTACTGAAATATTTATCTTGAAATAGTATTAGCTCAATGAGCTATATGTTGTTAGGAATTACCAAAACCACCCAAGGATAGTTGCAATTTCAATCTCCCCTTTTTTGGTAATTGATGACAACATATAGATCAAAGCTTCGACAAATGATTATAAGATTGAAATACATCATCGCTTTGAGAAGTATGTGATAAGTAAGAGCTCCCCCTAAATTTCTGCATTATTTAAATTTTGCTTGTGAATGCAAATGCACAATCGATTAGGATCATGGGTCACTCTTCCATGTCACATACATCTTGGTGGAGCGCTCAAAATGATATAACTTAAAAGCATGCACTCATCCCGAAGCAAAGTGAATGATCATATAGAGATATAAAAGATAGTATCATCCAAGCAAGCATTAATGTAGCATATGATAAATCACATGATCACACAAGTATCTCACACAAGGACATAAAGTATCTCACACAGGCATACACTAAAGAGTTCAACCAAAAGGCAAAGAAGAAAAACACTCTTGAAGCCTATGATCTATACATATTTCTCCCCCTTTGGCAACAAGTTACCAAAAAGTTCAAATATGCATAGTTCTATGCGTCTCTCAGGCTTGGTCTTCAGGAGGTGGTGTAGAGAGAACTCCAAGGACGAAGGCATCCGTTGATGTAGTTGGAGCTAGTGGAGTGGCTACTGGAGGTGGTACTGAGGCTGTGGCTGCTGGTGCTGATGTTGTTGCTCTTGTATTAGGTACATGCACTACAGCAGACCCCTGTCCTCTAGGCACTCGCTGAAATGCATCAGTAGTTGCCTTCCCTCTCTTCCCTTCTGCTTCCTCCTGGAGCTGCTCAACTGCTGTTTGAATCTCAGTTACCTTCAGATCAAGATCATAAAATTTGGTTTCCATGATCCTCTCCAAGCTCTCCTGGTTTTGAGTCAGGGTGGCCAAGCCCTTCTCAATCCTCACTGTAGATTGGATAAGATATGCAAGTTGATCTTGCTTGCTCTTCAGGAAAACTTGAGATGCCTCTACAACACTTGGCATCTTGGCAGCTTTCTCAGCCTTTTCTTTGGCTCTCTTCTCCTGTGCTTGAGCTGATGATGGTTCCTCCTCATTCATAACTACAGTGTTGTCTTCAAAATCAGGATATAAGGGTAGATGCTCCTTATCCAACAGATATGTTCATGTGCCCATCTTGGAGTTGATGAGCTCCTGAATGTGTGGAGCATACCCACAGCCTCTCTTCTAGTCAGCGGCAGTCCTCTTGATTGTCTCTACAATTAGACTCATGACCTTGAACTTCTGAGGGACATGAAAAAGCTGTATCAGGTTGATAGAATATCCTCTGATCATCTTGTGATCTCCTGACTTGGGTAGCAATGTGTGCCTAAGGATCCAGTTGATGGTAGGTAGACCAGACAACAGATAATGTACTGATCCAAGCTTGTGAGTCTCCAAAGTTTTATCTGGGATCTCCTTGTACATGTTCGTCATAGAGTTGTGGTCTTTCTTCTTCTTGGCATACACATCCAAGTCATCCTCATGTTCCTCTGGGGCATTTATCATCTTGGCCCATTCTAAAACAGTGGACTGGTACCTAGTACCTTCTGACATCCAAATGATCTTCCCATCTGGGTAAAAGTGAGCAGTGGAGTAAAACTGCATGATCACCTCATCATTCCATTTTGTGAGCTTTTGTCCAACAAACTCATCTACTCCACATGCTTTGGAACCGTCATATACTCCTGGGAAGTGATCTTCATTCTCCTTGATGAATTCCTAATCAACCCATCTCATGTCACACACAGTGGGCTTCTTGTCAAGCAAAATAGTTTCATAGAAATCTTGTTGTTCTTTTGTGTGGAACCTGTAGTCAACTGTAGTGCTTCTCTTCACAGCATAGGGATCAGACTGTCTCCACAATCTCAGTCCAGCATCTTTTCTGATGTGCATGTCTTCAGCCACTGGATGAGTATCATTGTGGTCTGGGATCTTGGGTTTCAACTTTCTCAAAACAAGAGACTCATCATCCTCTTCTTTAGCTTCAGGCACTGGGGCCTTGTTCTTTTCTTCAGCAGGAATACTTCTGGTGTTCCTAAGGGAGTCCTGGATTAGGGGTCCTCCGGACAGCCGGACCATATCCTTTGGCTGGACTGTTGGACTATGAAGATACAAGATATAAGACTTTGTCCCGTGTCCGGATGGGAGTCTACTTGGCGTGGAAGGCAAGCTAGGGAATATGTATATGTATATCTCCTCTTTTGTAACCGACCTTGTGTAACCCTAGCCCCCTCCGGTGTCTATATAAACCAGTGGGTTATAGTTCATAGGACAACATACAATCATACCATAGGCTAGCTTTTAGGGTTTAGCCTCTCCGATCTCGTGGTAGATCAACTCTTGTACTACTCATACTATCAAGAATAATCAAGCAGGACGTAGGGTTTTACCTCCATCAAGAGGGCCCGAACCTGGGTAAAACATCATGTCCCCTGCCTCCTGTTACCATTCGCCTTAGACGCACAGTTCGGGACCCCCTACCCGAGATCCGCCGGTTTTGACACCGACATTGGTGCTTTCATTGAGAGTTCCTCCGTGACGTTGCTGTAAGGAAGGATGCCTCATGTCGTTGTTAAAAACAACATTACCGCCAGGGGGAGCCCTGGCTGTCGGCCAAACTCTCCGGCTAGGCAGTTTCATCATGGCCGCCTGTTCGGCTGCTGCATCGACGATGACTTCTCGGGTCATCGAAAACAGCCTCCACGTCGGCTCGGAATTCGCCAAGCAGATGGATCCAATGGAGCTCTCTTCCCTAAACAAGCTCTTGGATCGCATTGCCGCCTTGGGAGTCGCTACGGACTATGATCAGATTGGGCTTATACCCGATCAAAGGGAGATTAACTCTCCACCGGTCACCCATCATGTTGCGGTGGTGGAGGAACAATGCGGTGATTCTTCCTCTATCTTGAGGACTAACTATGTCTGAATTCCTGAGCTCTCCGAGCCGGATACCCGTTTACGGGAGGACATCACCCAAACCCTGAACCTAGAGTCAGGCAGCGGGCCAGACTCGTCGGGCAACATCCCGGAAACCGAACTTCCAAGATCGGAAACTGCTCGGCCCCTAGGTCTCAGATCGGGTAGGGGTTCGGACTCAAAACCACCCTCCCACCCAGACATAAACGATCTTTCCCACATCAGACAAGAGCCCCATGAAACAGTACATCGTTATTGGTCCAGATTCCTCCTTGTGATGAACAAGGTTACGGACTGCCATGAGGAAGACACAGTCTCACTTTTCTGCAATAACTGTACGGACAAGGGAATCCTTAACGCCATAAGTCGTCATGACATATCACGCTTCGCCGACTTGGCCTCCATAGTACGAAAGTACTGTGCGATGGAGAGTGCCTGGAAAACCGAAACGAAATTTTAGGATAATCCGGCCCCGAATATACACCCAGTCCGAGGTAAAAGGGTGCACTATCATAAGACACCCGAGTTAATTTCAAAGAAGCAAAAACCCTCTACAGGGCATGGAACCGCATTGGAGGGATGGCTTAACGGACCCTGCAAAATTCGTAGCACAGCGGATACCATACCAACGCACAGCCTTAGAGCATGTTGGATACTCCGGCAGGTGGCCAAAAGTGGTGAGGATCTTCTCATCCCAAATACCACAGAGCACCATCCCATGGATAACAATACGATATTAACAGTTTTTGAAACCTTCGCATCAAATAATAGGCGCAAGCGAACACTCCGCAGCCTCGCCAAAATCTGCCACATAGCAGCAATGAATCCATGGAGTGACACGGCCATTACCTTCAATGCCAGTGACGAACCTAAATTCCGAACTGCCCGAGCACCAGCTGCACTGGTCCTCATCCCAATTGTGGACGGCTTTCGACTCACGGAAGTACTCATGGACGGCGGTAGTGGATTAAACCTCATCTATGAGGAAACTCTTCAAAAATGGAAATAGACTGGAACCGCATTGAGCAAAGCAGCACAACCTTCAGAGGAATCATCCCCAGTAGGGAAGCACGCTATGCTGGGAAAATCACACTAGATGTGGTATTCGGCACGCCAGAGAACTATAGGTCCGAAGAAATTACATTCCAAGTGGCCTCATTCAGTAGTGGATACCACGCCCTTTTAGGAAGGGAGGCGTTCACGATCTTCCAAGCCATACCCCATTATGGGTACATGAAGCTCAAAATGCCCGGGCCCAACGGAATCATCACTCTCGCTAGTGATCCAGACACAACACTCCACGCCGAAAACAAAACAGCCGCATTGACCCTCGAGGCATTATCCGAAGCCCTCTCGTCCGAGGAATTAGCTGCGCTACACTCCACAGTGGACAGGGATGATGTAATACTTGACAAGAGATCCAAGTCCACCTCTTTTAAACTAGCGGACGAAATGGTCAAATTCCAAGTCCACCCAACGGACCCTACAAAAACAGCCTCCATCGGGGCACAGTTAAACCCCGCCGTGGACGCCGCACTACGAGAGTTCCTGCGCGAGAATTGGGACATATTCGCCTGGCACCCCTCAGACATGCCAGGAATCCCATGCAGGCTGGCCGAGCACAGTCTCAATATCCTAAAGGGATTCAAGCCGGTCAAGCAGGCTCTTCGGCATTTCTCTGAACCTAAGAGACAGGCTATGGGAGAGGAACTAGCCAAGTTATTGGAGGCCAGATTCATTAGAGAAATAAAACACCCGGACTGGCTAGCAAACCTCGTGATGGTACCAAAGAAGGATAAATCCTGGCGCCTATGTGTCGATTTCAAGGACCTCAACAAGGCTTGCCCAAAGGATCCCTTCCCCCTCCCCCGCATAGATCAAATTATCGATGCTACCGCAGGACACAAGTCATTGTGTTTCCTCGACGCATACTCCGGCTACCACCAAATCAAGATGGCGGAGTCCGACCAAGCCGCAACGGCATTTATCACACCATACAGCCCTTTCTGTTTCAACATAATGCCTTTTGGGCTCAAAAACGCCGGCGCAACATATCAGCGCATGATCCAGACATGTTTGGAGAAACAGATCGACAAAACAGTAGAGGTATACATAGATGATGTGGTCGTTAAAACCAAACATGTCGACTCCCTAATAGACGACTTGAGGCTCACATTCGACAACCTCCGAACATACGACATCAAGCTCAATCCGGAAAAATGTGTTTTCGGCGTACCAGACGGAAAGCTCCTGGGCTTCATTGTCTCCAGTAGAGGAATTGAAGCTAATTCAGCCAAAATCCGAGCTCAGTCACAGTTGGCTATCCCAACGGACCTCAAACAAATCCAGAAACTAACTGGATGTGTGGCGGCTCTAAGCCACTTTATCTCCCGCTTAGGAGAAAAGGCATTACCCCTTTATTGCCTCCTTCGGCGCACCGAACACTTCGAGTGGACGGATGCTGCCACAGCCGGATTGGAAGAAATAAAAGCCATACTGGCAACCAACCCAATCCTGTCCGCGCCAAACATCAGCGAACCAATGCTGGTGTACATTGCGGCAACTCATCAAGTTGTAAGCGCAGTGCTCGTCGTCGAACGAGAAGCTGACGGACATAAATTCCCTCTTCAAAAGTCGGTATACTATGTATCCACTGTCCTCACTCCATGCAAATCACGGTACCCACATTATCAAAAGATAGCCTATGCGGTATTCATGGCATCCCGGAAGCTGCGACACTACTTTCAAGAGTGTTTAATTATAGTAGCCTCGGAAGTGCCACTTAATGATATTATAAACAATCGCGACGCCACGGGCCGGATTGCCAAATGGGCCATTGAGCTCCTCCCATTCGACATAACATACAAACCTCGGCGAGCCATTAAATCGCAAGTATTGGCCGACTTTGTCACCGAATGGACGGAAGCCGAACTCCCTAAAGAGTACGACGCATACTCCAATTAGATCATGCATTTCGACAGCTCTAAAGTGCTGGCTGGTCTAGGGGCTGGCGTCGTCCTGACGTCCCCAACCGGAGACACCGTTCAGTACGTATTGCAGATACTGTACACAGACTCCAATAACGCAGCCAAATACGAAGCTCTGTTGCATGGTCTTTGGATGGCAGTCTCCATGGGCATTCAATGCCTGGAGGTGCATGGGGATTCAAACCTCGCAATATCCCAAATAAATGGAGACTTTGATGCCAAGGATCCGAAGATGGCGGCCTATCGAAATGTCGTCCTAAAGATGTCAGCTCCGTTCGAGGGGCTCGAATTTCACCATGTGGCTCGGGAAAACAATCAGGCGATATCCTCGTCCGCATTGGCGCAAAACGCGACGCGGTCCCCGCAACATATTTTTGGAGAGGTTGTTTAAGCCATCGGTGGTATGGGAAGGGGACACGGTAACAATAGTTTGGACCCGGCCAACACACCCGATACCGAACACTCTGACATAATCGGAGGCTCTGCCACCGAAATAACACCTTCAGCCCATGTAATAATGGCCGTCATCGCCCCGTGGACAGAACCATTCCTGGCCTACCTAATTAGGCAGAAACTTCCCAAGGACCAAAATGAGGCACGCTGCATAGTACGGCGATCTAAAGCCTACAGGGTCCACGAGGGAGAGCTATATAAGAAAAGCACTACCGGAGTCCTTCAAAGGTGCATCTCCGAAGAGGAAGGGCGGACGCTTTTGGCAGAAATTCACGCCGGACTCGGCGGCCACCACGCCGCAGCCTGGGCCCTTGTAAGCAAGGCCTTTCGTACCGGTTTTTATTGGCCGACGGCCCGGGCAGACGCGCATGACTTGGTCCAACGCTGCGCTGGTTGCTAGCTTTTTGCAAACCAAAGCCATATGCCACCCACCGCCCTCCAAACAATCCCCATTACCTGGCCTTTTGCAGTCTGGGGGCTTGACATGGTTGGACCCCTTAAAGGGGAACCCATAAGAAAAAATACTTATTGGTCATGGTAGACAAATTCACCAAATGGATAGAAGCCAAACCTGTTAAAACAGCTGAATCCGGACCGGTGATAGACTTCATATCCGGGGTTGTACACCATTATGGCGTCCCCCACAGCATCATCACTAACAACGGCACGAACTTCACGGCCGACGAGGTAAAACTCTCGTGCAGCAACATGGGCATTAAGCTCGATTATGCTTCCGTCTATCACCCACAAACCAACGGCCAAGTTGAGCGAGCAAATGGTATCATCATGAGCGGCATTAAACCCAGATTAGTGCGGTCCTTAAAGGAGTCTAACACGCACTGGGTAGAGGATCTCGACTCCGTACTCTGGGGGCTGCGGACCATGCCGAATCGCACTATCGGATATACACCCTTTTTATGGTGTACGGCGCAGAGGCAGTTTTGCCCTGCGACATAATTCATGACTCACCTCGAGTGCGCATGTACAAAGAAAGAGAGGCCGAGCTCGATCGGCAGGACAGTCTGGACACCCTGGAGGAGGAGCGCGACGTGGAAAAAGCCCGTTCCGCATTTTATCAGCAACAGGCTAGCAGATAAGAAAGCAGAGAAGTACGGGCCAAAACTTATAATGTTGGCGAGTTAGTTCTACGCCTGCCGGAGAAGAAAAAGTCCAAGCTCGAGCCCAAATTGGAAGGTCCCTTCATTATTGACCAAGTTCTGACTGGTGGAGCATTCCGTCTGCGGGATGCATCGAATAATCGACTTGAGCCGAACCCATGGAACGCAGCCAGACTCCGAAGATTCTACGCTTAGCGCCGGACTCTATGTTCATCTCCTTCCTCTGTCCATTTTTTGCATATACATTATCTATCTTTGTTCTCTTTCTTTCTTTTACTCTTTCTCTAGGCCTTCAAGGGCCACCTTTTGCCTCGCTTGCACATTATAGACTAAACTAACGGGGATCTCTCTCCACAAACTAACAGGCGGTCTAGCCTACAATCCTATTGGGAATATTTTGCGGATAATTCTACTTGCCCATAGACTAAACTAATGGGGATCTCTTTCCCGTCGGGCCCCACGGGTCTGACCTTGGCCATGTGATTTGGGTCAGCCTTGGTATAACGCGTCTTCACCATGGCCCAGGCTTCCCTGGCACCTTGACGGCAGGCAGATATCTTCCATAATCGGAAGCGCCGCCGCGCTCCCTTGTGCTTCTCCACAAGCTCTCCAATGCCTTCTGGCAGGGAGATGGATGTCCACAAGGCCTGGGCAATGCCTTGCATCACCTGCCGAACTTGTTCGTGTAGTTGTGAGAGCTCGGATAGAAGATCACCCACAGACCCGGGCATCTCCTCCGTGGGACAACCCATCAGCATACCTGCAGACATAACTCTGTTAGCCGGCTTCTCCTCCGTCCCCTTTATTAAGGGTTCGTTCAAGAACTTACTAAATATGCCACGTCAAAACCGCTTATTCTCCTTCTCGGAGTCCGCAAGCTGGGCTCGAATATCTTTCAGTTCCACACTCAGCTTGGTATTGGTGTCTTGGAGATTGTTTTTCTCCCGCCTGACCTCAGTCAGCACGCGTTCGCCAGCCTTTAGCTGTCGTACGGCGTGCTACTCCTCCGGATTCTCTCCGGATTCATCTGCAAACATCTATTGTTTGACCTGTAGCCATGCCGCATGCTATACGGTACCTGTTATTCTTTGAAAGAAACGTTACCAGATGCGGACTTTTTCGGTTCCTTCAATGTGGCAACAGCGGCCCGAAGTTGGATCTTGCATTCCTCCAGCTCCTATGACAGTCGACTATTCTTCTCGGTAAGAACCTGCACAATACGATGATCCTTAAATAAGTTCTGCTAACTGTTTCAAGTCTCAGGGGCTACTGATACATATAATCGTCAGATTTACTTACCCGTACATCCTTTACATACTGGTTCGTGGCTCTGGCTAGACCATCTTGAGCAGCACGGAGGTACGCCTCTCCAGAATTGAAGGCACCAAATGCCTCTGGTGAAAAGCAAGCATCGCGGAGTACGGCCCGTCGGCGCCTATGATTCATGGCGCTCTCCACTTCTGAATTTCTAGCGGATAGCCTATCCGCATCCTCTGTAGGGAGAGTATCCGGCGTCCGCCCCATGTCGGCTTCCGCCTCTAGGTCCAGTCCTGGAGCCCGACTGGTGGAAGCGCGATCGGCAGCCTCACCGGACATATTCCGGCGAGTGTTTTTCCTGTTAAAGAAACATGGACGTCATTACATTTTAAGAAAGACGACAACCATGGAGTAGGGTTTCTGTCATACCTCTGCGCCGGCGTCTCCGTCCTGACCGCCTTCCCTTTTGGCCTGTCCGGCCTCGGTGCCTCTTATTGGCGAGTTGCTGCGGGTTCGACATGGCATCCCGAATGCCTTCCCTGTAAAAACACCATGTGTATATCGTAGGAGAAGTGTCTAAAAGGGGATCCTACTTTTTGGAGTTGGGATTTTTGTTTTTTCTTACGTGCGACGCAGGAAGCACTCCGGGATAGTCGGCCGTAATGGCCACCATGGCGTTATCACAGCTTCATTGATTGAACTGCCGGTTTATCAGCTCCACGAATATGTCCGGATCTTCTTCAAGTCCGGGACCGAGGGCCCGGTCAGGCTCCTCTTGTTGAGGAGATGGGCTGTTGACCTCCCTTATGGCTTTTCGCAGTTCCTGCTGCAAAATGACAAGGTGAGTACCTATGACAGAGAATGCGGGAATAACAGGAGTAAGGAGATATAACTCACCCAGCTTGGAGGGTTGTATATGGAGAATCCATCTCATGGCTTGAGGCGGATGAACTCCTCTTCATCTCCCTTAAACAATTCGGACAAAAAAATTTCTAAGGTGGCAGCATTGTCCGAGCCCTTACGCCCGCAACGGGTGGCGTCATCTTCCCCGTTAAAACACCACAAGGGGTGCCCTCGATATTGAAGCGGTTGCACTCCCCGCATTATGCATATTGACATAACCTCGATTACTGTCAATCCTGATTGAGCCAGTGCTTTAATCCGATTCATCAGGTAGAGGACTTCTCCATTGTCTTCCTCCCGGGGGCTCCGCAAGCGCTAACTTCGGTGTTTCTTCAGAGGAGCATTGCTGAACTCAGGAAGACCCCGCCGAAGAGGGTCCGGAAGGGGGACGTCCTCCATATAAAGCCATTCCAAAGGCCAGTATTCAGACATCTTCTTCGGAGTACCGGACAGGTATCCGGTTTCGGTGATGCGCCATATTTCGGCTCTGCCCACTTGATAAATTGACCCCTTCTTTGTGCAAGGGCCGAGGCGAAATAACCTTTTCCATAGCTCGAAATGAGCCTCGCAACCCAGGAATAACTCGCAGAGGGCAACATAGCCGGCGATGTGTAAAATGGAAATAGGGGTGAAATTATGCAGTTGGAGGCTGTAAAACTCCAGGAGCCCGCGGAGGAACAGATGAATCGGAAATCCGAGTCCCCTCAATAAATAAGGGACAAGGCATACCCGCTCCCCCGTAGAGGGGCTTGGGAAGCTCTCCGCTTGCTCCCCGCCATTATAGGTGGCGAGCCCAGCTCGGACGGGCACCATATACGCCGGAGGGAGAAATCCCTTGGTTTGCAGTTCGACTAATCGATTGTGAGGGACTGAACACCTCTCCCAATCACCGGGCTTAGGGCTGCGGGGGCGGGAGGAGGAGCTGCGGAGGTCGGCCATGCTGGAGTGGGTCTTTCCGAAGCACGCTCCGATGGATTCTTGTTGGGGGAGGATGGTATGGATTGGATCTAAGGATCCCCATCCCTTTAATAGAAAATTTATTTATCTGGCTAGGGGGCGAATGTAAAAATGACCTGGCGCCTCGCATTCATTCGATGCGTGGAAGATAGCCCTTATTGGGCGCAGAAGCCAAGAGGCTCAACATTTATGGGACCGGACACTGCTTAACAAATGTTCAAATTTTGGAGAAGAACCCGCCTTGCAATGCCGAAGACAACACTACGCGCCGGACTCATCGTCATTGAAGCCTGGTTCAGGGGCTACTAAGGGAGTCCTGGATTAGGGGGTCTCCGGACAGCCAGACTATATCCTTTGTCCGGACTGTTGGACTATGAAGATACAAGATTGAAGATTTCGTCCCGTGTCCGGATAGGACTCTACTTGGCATGGAAGGCAAGGTAGGCAATACGGATATGTATATCTCCTCTTTTGTAACTGACCTTGTGTAACCCTAGCCCCCTCCGGTGTCTATATAAACCAGAGGGTTTTAGTTCATAGGACAACATACAATCATACCATAGGCTAGCTTTTAGGGTTTAGCCTCTCCGATCTGGTGGTAGATCAACTCGTGTACTACTCATACTATCAAGAATAATCAAGCAGGACGTAGGGTTTTACCTCCATCAAGAGGGCCCGAACCTGGGTAAAACATCGTGTCCCCTGCCTCCTATTACCATCCGCCTTAGACGCACAGTTCGGGACCCCCTACCCGAGATCCGCCGGTTTTGACACCGACAGTTTCTCTTGGGCTTAGGAGGGTTCTGAGCTTGAGCATTTGGAGCAGCTTTGGGATTTGATGTTGCAGCCCCTGAATTTATAGCATCTCCCATAAGCTTCTGAGCTTTGGTTGCTAGAGAATCCTCTTCTTCTTCATCATCTTCAGATGGATCTCTCATCATGGAGGGCTTGCCAATGACTCTGGCAAAGGTCTTATTGACCCTCTCCTTCCTCTTCTTGCCTTCTCCACCTTCTTTGGGTTCAAGAGTGAACTCCATTGTCTCTTGAGTGGAGGGCCTTAGACATAGGAATCCTTCTTGCTGGAGCCTTCTTATTCATCCCTGGCTTAACTGTAGCAGTTGTGCCATACTCCTTTTTTAGCACCTTCTTTTTGGAGATTACTTCCTCCTCAGTAGCCACATAGTCATCATCCTTTGAATTTGAGGTTCTCTTCTTCCTTGTTCTGGTGGCTGCCTTTGGCAAGTTACTTGGAGTGCTCCTGCTGCCATCATTAGAAGTGCTTGAGGGATCTGAACCCTCACTCAGCTGCACATGTTCCTCAGACCTGTTCTGACTGTCACTCTGATCAGACATCTTTGCAAACTTACTGGCAGCAGACCATGTGAATAGATGTAGATGAGGTAGAGTGGATGAGCATCACAAAGTGCAGAGATTTTGCAAAATGGATGACTTAAAAACTTAGTTTTAGTTCTCCACAGAAAGTATTTCGGAGCTATCGATTTGTAAACTTGGTGATACCGAAGCAGCTTTTGGAACCTAAACTAGTGAACTCGGTCAGACCGAGTCACGGTTCGGTGGCACCGAGACTGCTACGGTTTCACAAAGAATCGAACTCGGTCACACCGATTTGCATTTTTGGTCAGACCGAAAATGCATGTGCTATGGCCTAAGCCAAATCGGTGAGACCGATTTCTACAACTCGGTCGGTCCGGGATGAGTTCGGCGGAGACCTAACCCTAAATTTTCAAATCGAATTTAACCTAAAGGATGTTTTCAGTGGATAGAGTGTTTGTATACGTGGTAACGATCATGGCAAAACAATGTGCTATGAATCATAGGTAAAAGAATAGCACAAAAGGTCGAACCCATACCCTAGTTTGGTGGGGGTTCGCTACGGCGATAACGGTGTGGAAGATTTCTGTTGACGGTGACGAAGACCAGCGGCGGGAGGTCGCTGGCGGCAAGGAGACGATCCGGAGACCTGAGGGGCAGAGCAGGACACACGTGGGGTGAAGAGTTTTGGAGAAATTTCCAAAATTCGACCCGTGAGTATATATATCCCGACCCTGTCGGTGTGACCGAGTGGAACAACTCGGTGGCACCGAGATGCAGAATCATGAGCGGTCATAGCAACTCGGTGTGACCGAAAAGTTCAAATCGGTTGCACCGAGATTGAAAACCTAGATCAACTTAATGAACTCAGTGTGACCGAAGTGGATGCCTCGGTCATACCAAAATGCACAAAGAGGTTTTGGAAGTTTAAGTCTATGACGAATCGGGGACTCTGAGTGCTCCTCACACAGAGTGGTTCAAATCTGACTTGATCAAACTTTGTGATGTAGCATGAAGAGAGTTTGAGACGAGAAAATCATATATAGCTAGAGGAGGTTCTTAGGCATTCTTGTCCATCCATTTGGCAAAAGAGAAAAATCCAAACAATCAAAGCGACAAATGGATGTCCTCGAATGAGTAAAATATGCAACCAACATGCTCACACAATAAGATGGCAAACAAAATATGTGACAAGGCATGCACAATCACTCCAGCATCTATCATGCAATTTGCGATGACTAGATCATCTATATATGAGTATATTGACTGGGGAGTCAAATGAGAACATTTGATCGTAGGTCATACTCATCAAGAACTGGCCTTGCTTCATATCGCCAGATGAGGGCCCCGCCTTGCGCCACATCTAGTGCCATCAACGACGACCGGAAACCAGGACGCCGCCGATGGGGTAGAGCGGTCGCCAGCGGTTCCCCCAACGACCACGGGTCCTCCGCCAGGGGCAGGCCCTGAGGCACCTCCCCAGCAGAGGGCCTACCTCCTAAGAACACCTTGCTCCAAACGCCGCGGTGGTGATGTCGGATCTCGGCCCCTCTCCTGCAGCCCCTGCGCCCTCCTCCCGAGGGGTAGGAGACTGTGGGAGCGGGGCAGCTGCTCGTTGTGGCAACCTGCACCTCCTGCGATCCATGGTTAGCGTATGCCTGCTCCTGAAGAATTAGCGGTACCCGATAATCGTTGCCTCCAGCGTGTCCAGCGGGACCGTCCGTGGAATCCTGGAAGGGCTCAGCTTCTGGCGCCTCGTCCCCCCAACTTGGGCTGAGGAGCGAGCCTTGTTCGCTCTCGGGAGGGTGTCCTTGGTCCATCATGAGGGGCACGTATTCCTCCGGTGCCGTCATCCCGAAGGCCATGCCGTAGTGCTCCGCGTGCCACGCGGTCCTGCCTGACGCGCCCACCGTGGGGTGCCAGCGCGGCTGTCCATTGGGGCCGCGAGTCCGTCGAGTCCTTCTTCTTCGCAGACCGTGAGCGGGGGCAGCGCTACCGCCGGTCCGGTGCTGACAGCTTCGCTGGCGTTGGAGTAGCCTTGGAGCCCGCTGGCACGCGCGGAGCCCCCGCGCGGGCCGCCCTGGGCTTGAGATGGGAGCTGGGTGCAGAAGGGGTGAGCCCCCGAGGCGGCGAAGCCCAGGAGCTCTGCCACCCGCTCCAGCAGCACGTCGCGGCCACCCTCCAGCGGCCTGCACTGCAGCAGCTCTTGGGCCACCGTGAGCGCGGCCCTCGAGTTCGCCTGCTCCCGGCGGGTGTACGGTGTCGTGGTCGCGGTGTGATTGGAGGCCCTTGCTGTCGACCGCGCCTGCCGCAGTGTGAGAGTTGTCGAAGCCTGTCCGCATCGCCCGCGGCCCGCAGCGCCCTGCGGACCGCGAGCTGCCTGGGGCACGGGGTCGCCCGAGGCGTGTGGCTCTGCGCGGGCGGGCCACGCCGCCCATGGATCTGGGTTGCCCGCCTGGTCGCCGGACATGGTGATGACGATGCGACGGGGCACGAAGCGGTAGAAGGTGGATTCCTGCGCACCCCTACCTGGCGCACCAAATGTCAGATTTCTGGTTCCGACAGACCCTTGAGGTTCGAACACTGGGGTGCACGTGGAGATTTTGCCTCCTACCTACCTGCACCCCTCCGCCTCGCTAAGATCTAAGCTATGGGAAGAACAACACGAGAGACACAGGGTTTATACTGGTTCGGGCCACCGTTGTGGTGTAATACGCTACTCCAGTGTGTGGCGTGGTGCATTGCCTCTTGGGCTAATGATGATGAACAATACAAGGAAGAACAGCCTCGCGAGGGTCTGTTCTTGGCTGGGGCGATGAACTGCTGGGAGGAGTTCAGTCACCCTTCTCTCTCTCTCTGATTGTTGATGCCCCTCTCTGATTCTCCTTCTCTGGTCCTCCTTTTCTCCCCTGGGGGTGGCTAGTCCTATTTATAGAGGCCCTGGTCCTCTTCCCAAATATCGAGCGGGAAGGGAGCCAACAATGGCGGGCTAATTTGAAGGGGGACAGCTAGTACCAGCTATCCTGACAAAAGTAGTCTTCGCCTGCACAAACCTTTGGTGGTGACGCCGTCTTCGGCTCCAGATGACCTCCGTC
The DNA here is from genome assembly GCF_018294505.1 of Triticum aestivum. NCBI lineage: Eukaryota > Viridiplantae > Streptophyta > Magnoliopsida > Poales > Poaceae > Triticum > Triticum aestivum. The sequence goes on along the minus strand of NC_057794.1, from coordinate 394,773,588 downwards.
TTGCAGTCCTCCTGGTCTTGGTCTTGTTGCACCGAAATGGCAACCTTTGCCTGATGCCTCGGTACTCTGCGGCTGCGCTTGCTCCCTTTGCACCAAAGAGGAAAGGAGGACACTGCGCGGGCTGGCACCCGCTTGGCGCCCTTGGTCGTCATGGCTTGCATCACGGGCACCTCATGAGGTACCCCGCCTTGATCTCTCTGCCTCCTCGCGAGCCAGCCTAGTGAGGCCGTGCCTGAGGAAGCTCCGCGTCGTCCGCCCCGCGAGGCTTGGCCCCTCGCGAGGGTCTTGGGTCTGTGTTGGTGAAGATGGGCCGTGCTGGGCCCCCCTTTGAGCCACGCCGCAGGCCGCAGGCAGGCAAGTCTGGGGACCCCCATTCCCAGAACACCGACAGTCATGGTTCACGTCAAGAGAGCCTCATGAGGTTCACCTTGCCTTGATATCTCCGCTCCTCGCGAGCCTGCCTAACCAGGCCGCTCGGGAGGAGGTCTTGCATCGTCCGCCTCGCGAGGCTGTTGGATTGTTTGTTGATGAAGATGGGTCGTACGGCCTGCTGCTTGGCCATGCCATGGGCCACAGGCAGGCAAGTCTAGGGACCCCCGTTCCCAGAACGCCGACAGATATAACTATACGATGTGTCTATTAAAGTGGTTGGCATGCCATAAATCACAAACATGCCGCCTGTCGGTGTTCTGGGAACGGGGGTCCCTAGACTTGCCTGCCTGCGGCCCACGACGTGGCTGAGCTAGCAGGCCCGTACGACCCATCTTCTTCGACAAGGCATTCAAGACCGTCGCGAGGGGCCAAGCCTCGCTAGGCGGACGATGCAAGACCTCCTCAGGAGCGGCCTCGTCAGGCAGGCCCACGAGGGGCGGAGAGATTAAGGCAAGGAAAACCTCGCGTGGTCCTCGTGACGTGAGCCATGACGATCGAGGCCAAGCGGGCGCCAGTGCGCGCAGTGTCCTTGCTTCCTCTTTGGTGCCAAGGGGGCAAGCGCAGGCGCGGAGTACCGAGGCATCAAGCAAAGGTTTCCATATCAGTGCAACGAGACCAAGACCATCAGGATGGCAAGATGGTGGTCACCATGGATCCCAAGATGGCGTCACTACCAGAGCCTTCTGCAGGCGAAGACCACTTTTGTCAGGATAAGCTGTACTAGCTGTCCCCTTTCAAATTGGCCGTTGTTGGCTCCCTTCCCCCTCAACATTTGGGGAGAGGACCAGGGCCTATATAAGTAGAACTAGCCACCACAGTAGAGAGGACGATCTGACCGAGAACAGATCCAGAGGCATCTCACCCACACAAGTTCACCAAGCACAAGAACACCTTGTATTGTTCCTCATCAGCCCAATAGGCAATCCACCACCACCACACTGGAGTAGGGTATTACACCACAACGGTGGCCCGAACCAGTGTAAATCTTGTGTCTTTCTGTGTTGTGAGTTCGTCGAGTTTGTCCGCGATATCTTAGAGAGCTAGGCGTGTATCGACAGGGAGAAACCCTTCATGCGCACCCCAGTGTTCGAACCTTGAGGGTTTTGCCGGAACCCGTGATCCGACACCGTCGATGGAAACATGATTTCATGATATAATCCACGGATAGAATGACATAATTCAAAATATGATGACTATGTGAACAGGATGAGATGATATAACTATATTATGTCTTTAGAAAATGGGTTGGCATGCCATAATTCAGATACATGTTGTCTATGTAAACATCATGGCATGATATAATTCAAATATATGATTTATATACTAAGGAAGTGAGCAGAGGGAAATCACATATATGATGTGTCAACTAAGGAGATGGCATTCAATATCGTGTATATGATGTAAAAACTAAGCATTGCAATACAACATATGCATGATATGAGTAATATAACCCTGCCAAGTTTGAGCATACACCTCAGGGGGATAATAGGACTGGTCATCTACCTCTGAATCCTCCTCTGAAGAGCTATCTGTAACCAGCAACATATCTGCTTCACCAGGTAGCATTGTCTGCTCTGAAGACCTTGTTTTCACTCCAGATTTCTCCATCACCAATTCAAATGGTTGATGCGCAGGAAGAGCAGTTGAATATACAAACATTGTCGACAAAAGCAATGAGAAATACAAAAAAGGACGACATGATATAATTCACATATATGACGCTTGGCTAAACAGCATGGCATTGCATAATTCACATATATAATGCCTTGCAACAAGATAGCATTGCATAATTCACATATATAATGTCTTGCAAAAAGATGGCATTGCATAATTCACATATATTGTAATTAGACACTAAACAGGTGGCATTCACACAAATCAGGTCTAAACTAAGCAAATGACATAGCAATGCAAGATACCATACGCACGGTATGAGCAACATAACCCTGCCAAGTTAGAGCATGCACCTCGGGGGGGGGGGGATAGGACTGGTCATCTGTCTCTGAATCCTCCTCTGAGGAGCTATCTATAACCAGCAAGACATGCGCTTCGTCAGATAGCATTGTCTGCTCTGAAGACCTTGTTTCCACTCTAGATTTTTCCATGACCGTGCCGAATGGCTGATGCACGGGAAGAGTAATTGAATGTACTAAAATTGTTGACAAATTTAACACGTAATAAAAAAATGATGTCATGATATAATTCACATATAAGATGACTGGCTAACCAGGGTGGGATTGCAAATTTCACATATATGATGCCTGGCTAAACAAGATGGCAGTGCATGATTCACATATACGATAAAGAAACTAAACATATGGCATTGACACAGAGCATGTCTAAACTAAGCAGATGACATCTTTGATGTATACAGTAAGCAATGCAAGGCACGATATGCATGATATTACCAACATCAGCATGCCAAGTTAGAGCGAAGACCTCATGGGGTAAATAGGAGTGGTCTTCTACTTCTGAATCCCCCTCAGAACAGTTATCTTCCTCTTGATTACGATCCGAAATGGGTGGAGGGGGGCTCCCTTTGCGCCCACCATGGAGCAACGTCTGCATGAAATTTTATTGCCACACAAGGCTCATCTCTTTTTATCTACATGTTCAGTTCCATTGTGTACAATAACTAACATGCATAGGAATAAAACATAGTGAGATTATGTAAGGAGTGCATGCACAAATCCAGAGTGAAGTTAGCAAACTGTGGATAAACCCAAAACCAATGATAGCAGGCAGATAATAGCTTTAGTTAAAAAATACAGATAATGGCTCCTTTAATGTTTGTTTGCACCCAACATGAAACTCATAGTAGACACCCGAGATTAACCAGATAGTAGACAGATAGTACTGATTGCTGCCCCAATATGTACCCCACAACCATTTAAAAACTCAAGTTTCAGCATAAGTTTGGACCTGAGTAGGAGTCTAATAGGTGAACACGACGATAAAGTAGCATGTCATCATATTAAGCGCTGCATAATGTAAGCAGACATGGAAGAGTGCGACCTCTCTTGCGGACCCGTGTAGTCCTCAAGGTCATCTGCTCAGTTGATGATGGTAATGTAGTTGTCGTGGCTGCCGGTGGCGGCGAAAGACAGTCTGGAGAGCGGATCCCTGCTGTGGTGAACCCTTCCGTCGTTGGAGCAGCTGAGCTGGGGTGGAACACAGCACCACAGGAGCACGACAAACCACACAAGGTTTTCTTTGACACATATCTGTAATAGAAGTAATTGTGTAAGGGCTTGTTTGAATTTGAGGATTCTAACAATGCAAGCATAGGAAATAGACAGGAATAGGATAGGAATGCACCTGCAAAACAGAGAATTTAAAAACACAGGATTTCTGCCAATCTGGGTGTTTGGTTCACAAGAATTGGAAGATCACAGGATGCAAAGAAGCATGGTGAGATTAAGTCAAACCACAAGAAGTGTACAACCTCTTTGGCGAAGCCATGTCGATCTCAGCGTGCTTGGGTTGGCCGGTGAGGATGCTCCGACTGACTTGGCTGTCGGAGGAGGGGAAGAAGATCTTAGGCGTCTGGAGATGGAGCCCGAGGTACTGCTCCGCTGTGATGGAGGGTTTCGTTGTTGGAGCAGCTTTGGTGAGTTGTACGACGCTGGGGCTGAAGCAGGACAAGGAAGACAACGTTAACCTGAGTGGAATTCTAATAGCATCTCCAATAGATGACGTAAAATACATAACCACAAACTTCTAGATGTATACATCAGCCACTCATCTCTGAACTTAACTATCAAAACTGAATTTAACTGTCGAAACTGAACTTAACTGTCGAAACTAAATTTTGCTGTCGAAACTGAATTTTATTGTCGAAACTGAACGCACTAGAGGTGAGGCTACAAGTCATTTGACTAACTTTTTCATCTCTAGTTAGCCGATTTTGCAGCCGTTGGATACAAAATCAAGGGCCTGCAGTTCATCTTCAACATCCACCCCCCTGAGCTGCCAGCCACCACCAGCTAAATAGCCGCCCTCGCCGCCCACGGCCGGCGGTGCGCTGCCCCGCCCGCCCCGAAAACACTCCCCACCATCGGTCCGCCGCCACCCCGGCCATCCCTGTAGCCCCCCCCCCCTCCGTGCCGAGATTTTTCTCCGGCGATCCCCACGCCACCGCCCCACCACCGCCGGCGACCACCGCCCCCCCCCCCTGAACCATAAGATAGATAGTGGGGTACCTCTTAGGTGACCCCCCTCTCCGCTGCGGCTGGTTTTTACTTAACTCCGGTGATCCCCCCCTGAAAATCGACTGACCCAAAAGTCGATTTAGTCGACTAAAGTGTAGCTTAATCGGTGCAGCATCGCAAGCAAGAGAAAGAGTGAGAGCAGCAGCGCGAGCAAGAGCAAGAGCAGACTAGGAAGGGGACCGAGAGCAAGAGCAGAGCAGCAGTGCGAGCGAGAGCTAAAGCAGTAGCAGCTCCTACTGATGTGGACGTCGCCGCCGAGGGAGTGACGTCATGCAGGAAGTGGCCGGCGACGCCGCCATGCATGGAGCCGCGATGTGTAGGCTCGGGACCGAGCGTGGGTAGCACCGTGAGATCGAATCAATAAGAAAATGCGGCGATTAGTGTACAACCTCTTTGGTGGCGCCGATTAGGCTGCAGCTTCATCTGAGGAAATGGTGATGATGATGCTCTTCCGGTGGTGCAGGTGAAGACTGCGGTGCGGGAATGGAGGTGGGCGAAAGACGAGGGGAACGTCGGGAAAGCTCCTTGGAGGTGGAGGACGCGGTGGTTGAACCGTCGGGATGACCAGATCGATGACGGATCCTCATTCGGTGCGGTGGATGAGGGACGTCGAGGTGTTGTTGTGGACAACGTTGTCGGGGAAGAGGCTCCGGCTGGGTGGTGGACGGAGGAGGGTGTGGGGCTTCGCGGGTTTTGCCGGCCTCGGTGTACGACTGGGTGGGCGGATGGGATAGGAGTGGGGGAACCGTGGCTTAGGGACGCGCTTGTCCGAAATGTGGGGTAAGTTACGAAAGTACCCCCACCGATTTGAGGGGGTTCTTTCGGTTTAGGGGTATCACAGGCATTTCGCGTGTCAGGATTTCACAGGAGGTGGGAGTTTTCATGCACGTTGTAATTTTGGAATAGAAAGGCGCGGGTTGAGATGGAGGGAGTTGTCGGAGCACAACGAGACAAAGATATATCTTAAATATTTCGGGCTAACAAGGTGCGGGTTGAAATTTCTGGACAAGCCTAACGTGTAATGTACCAAATCAATTCGCACTACAAATGTCATTCAAAACTTTGAATTCATGTTATGTTCAATTAAAATATTTCACTACGTGTATAATGCATGCAACCTAGTACTCAAATGAACGTTTTAGTGCATTCCAAACGTATATACTACCGCTTCAATATGAACTAAATTTTAATTCGTTTCTCTATTTGAATAAGATCTACAATAATGATTGTTGTGAAGTCAAAGCATTTGAATTCGTTTCTCTGTTTTAATAAGATCTACAATCGTCATTATTGTCAAGTTAAACCATCTTTTTTGTATTATCTTCATAGCACACCACATGCTTAGTCTCAAGTTACATATGAACTATGTGTACTATATGAACTCAAACTCGATTTTTTGAATCCACTTTATGTTGATTCCAGATCATAGTACATTTCAAGCTCTAGCTAGATCTTCACAAACTAAACCATGTCTCATATGTATAATGTGTTTATCACATTATCTATGGTGCCCCGACCCCTACGCCTACAAGTATATTTAGATGTGAGTTGCAAACACCACACATTACCACAAATTCAAATAAAATGTGAGAATGTTTGATATATAGTATTGTTTAGATTGTTCGATATTTAGTTGTAAGTTGCAAAAGCCACACACTATCACAAATTCAAATAAAATGTGAGATTGTTCGATGTATAGTATGGTTTAGATTGTTCGACATTTAGCTGTGAGTTGCAAATGCCATGCATTATCACATTATGGTATAACATGTGCAAAACCACAACACGCGTATCACCGCTATATTCATGCATGCGTATGTTTAAAACACTATGATCTCCTATTCAAATATATGAATCCACTTTCATATCAAAATATGATCTTTGTTAGTCTCTTACACCCACACAATCCTCTAACCTTTGTAGCTACCACTAACTTTCTCTAGTGCATGCACACGCCCTCCTCGCCCTCCCCCTCCCTCAGCATTCTATCCATCACGCACATTCATTTTTTAGGTCATTCTCCCATAGTGTCCACAACTCCTTTCCGACACACACCGATCAATAAACCTCTCCAGCAATGTCTGCCTACAACATACACATGCACCTTCAATCTCCTCCTTTATGTGTCCTTGCCTCATGTCTCTCATAAGGTCCGACACACGTGTAAACTATCGCCCCTCTTTTCATCAATCTCATAACCGCACACTCCTCCCCCTATCTAGCTAGTAGCTGGGCCTCTCGCAACACCTCCTAGCTCCATTCTCTCTGTTTATCCGTCTCGCCGGGCCTTATTTGCCTCTGACAAATGGACGTACACCGACCGATCTCCCGCTATACATATAGCTAGCTAGGTCCTTATAACTCGTTTTTTCCCACGCGTCGATCGATCTACCTCATCAGTTATGTCTCTCCCTTCCTCCGACAAACAACAATTGATCTATCAATCTAGTTAGGTTTCCTTACCAAACACATGGTTCCCCTTCATCATCCATGGATGTGTCCTGACAGATCTATCACGCACAGGCACACACAGAAACACATCCCCACTCTTATTGATAATATTGCAGTTCCACCCTCAGTTTGTCTAGTAGGCCTCTCCCACCATCTTCAAGAAGCAACTCCATCACCCATCCAGCACTCTACCCCTCTCCCTCCCTCTCTCTCCTCTCTCTCTCTCTCTCTCTCTCTGTCCCATCCTATTTCTCAACACATATACGAGTCGTTCTACCTCTATAGTTAGGCATCTGCCTGCCCCTCCCCCACCCCCTCCCACACACACACACCGATACATCGAGCGCTCTAGTCATGTCTCCCTGCCACACACAAACTTGACCTGTGCCCTCTGACGTTTCGGTAGCTAGGTCAGTCGCCCTATATCTTTGACTTGCACACACACACACAATTTCGATGGCTCTCTTCATCGATCTCGCGCCCAACCACTTGATCCTCTCTTCGACTCTATCGATATCTATGACCCCTCTCTCTCTTCTCGTGGATCTCCCGGCCCTCTATATATGATATGGATAGGCCTCCATTTCACACACATTGTATGCAAAATTTTGTTTGAGATGTCATCGACACATATTCCCTCAAATACATTCACGAAATCAACCTTCCCCCCAAAACAAAAAACACTCACAAACGCACAAGCCATTTGTCTAGGTTTGTATATCTCACACACACCTATGTAGGTGCGGGACGTGCACGAACAGAAGAGGTGCATGCACGGCACACGTACTCCCGTCTCTTTCCCAACCACACCCGCACGGGTACACGGTGGAGCTCATTTCTGTATGAAAAGGCAGCCCATGTGGTAATTTGACACGTGTACTGGTTGTCCACTTGATGGAGGGAGGATCGTCTACCACGGGTGAACAAACAAATTGCGACTTGACGCGTTATGTTAAAAAAGAGGCAAACCATGTGGGGCCTACCTTAGAGGCAAGGCTCTATACACTGGAGTACTTTTGATGTGTCCCGTCAACTCGCAGAATGAGGAGAAGCTTGCTTGTACACCGTCTCCCCCGCCCACGGGCGTGGTGGCTTGTAGGATGAGGTGAAGCTTGCTTACAACACCTTATGCCCACTCCCTCGCCCACACGTGCGGTGGCTCGTAGGATGAGGAGAAAATTTTACTAGTACTCCCTTCGTTTACTCCTCGTCCCTACCTTGGTTAGAGAGATTATCATACTGTTTCGGAGATTCGATACGGCTCGTACGATCATATGCTCATATTATCCAGACCAATGGTCTGTATTGGGATTTGAGTAGGAAGTTGTATAGGTTGATGTATTGCTTCTTCTGGTAATATTATGAAACAGTCCCAGTGGCCCACGTCTGTGACAACTTAATGCGGCAACTGGTGCTGGTCCTCTATGGTCTAGGCCTCTGCAGCACTTTTTGGACCGGATATCTCTAACTGAACACTTCTCCGTCTATCCTCATTCTGGGTTTGCTCTACTTGAGTTGAAGCTTCATACGGTGCTTACTTTGTATTAACTCGGATGTATCCACTAGTAGTACCAGAAAACACGTTTGGTGCTCAGCTCCATGGAGCCCCATTTTCTGTTTGCAATTCTTCAAGATCGCATTTCAAAAGTTCACACAAATGAAAAATTCCATATTGTCATATGGATGTATACCACATGTGTGTAAATTTTCATGCAAAATACATTGATACTCAAGGTACACAAAAACACAAAAATCATTTTTTTACAGTGAATGGTACACACTGTTTACTAATTCAAAAAGCATAAGTTCATAATTTTTGTGTAGCTCACATGCCAATATATTTTCGCATGAACTTTTGCGCACATGCAGTATACATTCATTGTTGGTAAAAAATACTAGTATACATTCATTGTTGAAACTTTGAAATGTGGCTTTTAAATTTTTTAAAAACAGGCCAACATGGAGTTTGAGCACCAAAAGGGGGCATGGTCAATAGTCCCAGTTATTAGGCATCCCATGAACTTTTGCATCGCCATGAAATCTTGAATCAAGTTTTTTTTTGAAACCTGTGATAGTGGGAGAGGCTCCCACTGTGAAATATATTACCTTTCAAACATTTACATTACATTGTACAAGGTGTTTACAAGGGGCAACCCTGGCCACTTTGTGGCAAGGGGTGGCAAGACTAGCAAAAGCAGACTAGTCAGAAGGAAGGGAGTCTAATAAAAGGAAAATGAAGTCCTTCATCTTTTCTTTGACCCTATATTGAAGAAGACCAAAGTTTGTTTTAAATCTTAGTAGCCAAGAGTTGTAGGAGGGGTTGATTTGTCTGAATAATTTGTCATTCCTCTCCTTCCAAATACTCCAAGATGCCTGAAGGAATGCCTCCATGAACATAGGTTTATTCCAGTTTTTCTTGGCCGTTTCCAACCAGGGTAGTCGCGTGGTATGTTGTTCTGGATTCATCCCAAGTCTGGACCAGCACTGTTTACTAAATGGATAGTTGAGGATCATGTGATCAACATCTTCTTGGGCATGACCACAAAGGAGGCAGCTTAAATCGTCTCCAACATTATAATGCCTTCGCTTGAGCATGTCTCTTGTATTGAGGCGATCAGAGAGGAGAAGCCAGCCAAATAGTTTGATCTTGGCTGTAACCTTGGATTTCCACAACCAATGGTATGTTTTGTGAGCTTTGACATTTCTGAAGCAGAACTTATAGAACCTTCTAGCAGTGTATTCAGTTGTCCCCCAGATATAAGACCAAACATCTTTTATGTTGAGCCCATTGTCCAAGGTGACATGGGCAACAAGGTGTTGAATATTTCTGACCTCATCATGCGCTTGCATGGATAAAGGAAGGTGGAACGCCTCATCGAGGGAGGTGATAGTGAGAAACTGTTGCATAGATATATCTTCATTTCGAGCAAAGGAGAAGGCCCTTGGGTGTGAGTCAGATAAGATCTCTTCAAGCCATAGGTCCTTCCACATGAGTACTTTGTTGCCATGGAAAACATCCACTTTGGATATGCCACGATAGATTGGAGTTAATTTAAGAACATCTCGCCACCAAAACGAACCACAAGGGTCGGAAGCATGTGGTATCTTGTCGGAGTAGTAAGTAGACCAAATGAGGTCAACCCAAGGTAGGTCATGATGGTTGTAAAATTTGTGCAAGTATTTGAGTAGGAGGGTGTCGTGGTATTCTCACGGGGGGGCTTGCGAGTCAACAGATGCCACAAGGGCTTAGTGTGAGGGTAAGACTACTGCTGATAGGACCGGGAGCGGGTATGCGAGTAGCACGCGGTAGTTTACCCAGGTTCGGGGCTCTCCGGAGAGATAATACCCCTACTCCTGCATGTCTGAGTATATCTGGTATATCTATCTGGTACAGAGTTGCTCCTGGAGCTGTATCTGAGCTCAGTGCCATAGGCATCTGGCTTTGCATATGTCTTATATGGGTGTATGAGCTAGCTAGCAAGTGGGCATGAGAGTGCTCCACCGTGAGTGGCATGTATGCATGCGTGAGGGAATTCATCCTCCCTGGATGGATGGATGTGAGCCCATATATATAGTGTGTAGCTAGCTTGATATGTAAGCTATGTGGGTAGCTTAGGAAGTAAGCTAGGTAGTGGCATGGGAACAAGGGGGCATGATGGGGTGTCATGCTTGTCCCCTGGGTCACTTCATAAATAGTGCCAGGGGACAAGTGATACTATACATGATGACATGAGGTACAACCGTCTCATCCGCGGTATGGCCGCCACGTCGGGGTCTTGTCGGTGTCGGGTCGTGCTGCAGTCGGCAGCCGGCTGGTTGACGCAGTCGGCAGCCGGCTGGTTGGCGCAGTCGGCAGCCGGCAGTCGGTCGGGCAGAGCAGTCGGACGGGAAGCCGGCAGGAGCGGCCAGATAGTTGGACTGAGGGGCTTTGCTAGCCCCGATGTCTTGAAATATCGTCTTGCCGTCCTCGGCGTACCCGTGGTCGATTACTCCGACAGTAGCCCCCAAGCCTCCGGGCAACTTGGCAAAGTTGGGCGGAGGTTTTTTGGCGAGTGTTCATGGAAATGATCATGAAAAAAGACAAAGTTAGTCCATGCGGATATATCAAATGTTTGCTTTTAGCATTGCAAGTTTTATGCGGAGGGTGCCAACTTGGTTTCGTCCGAGCCCCCTTAATCTTTTTCGTGTTCCCTCTGCTTTTTGGCTTGTGCTCTTGCTTGCCGGACAGCCGCTCTGCGGTCTGTGGCTAAGAGTGGGCCGCGAAGTGGAGTGTACAGTACTCAGAGTCTAGGAGCAGATTCAACCGAGTAGATACTTGTAAAGGAAAACGGCCGGGTCGCCCGTACCGTTTTTCTTCCCGGACGTTTTTTGCGTGGGTGGCCTCCAGCATTCACCCTTGCTAGCCGGACTGCCGCTCTGCGGTCTGTGACTAAGAGTGAGCCTTTGGTACTGCGCACGCTACTAAGCCATCTGCGGGAACTAACGTCTCAGGCCAAGCGGCCAGCCCCCGAGCCAACTCTGGCTGGCACCTGGGCGAACAGTGATGCAACTGTAATAAAAAATGCGGAGATAGCACCCGAGCATCGCTCGGGGTTATCCATGCTTGCATGATGCAAAAATATGCGGGCGAGGAGATCACATTGATTTTTGTGTAGTCGCGGTCGTCTAAAACAGACGGCGCGACTCGGCGCTCGCGGAGCGCGTCGGTGCACCCGCTAGGTGTAGCCTCCGAGCCCCCGGGTGCTTGAAGGGGGGTTCCGGCCGGTCAGGCTCGACCGGCCAGGCAGCGAGGCGTCTTGCAATGTCCTTTTTCTTCTCTTCTGCTGGCTACTGGGAGCTGGACAAAACTCTTCTCTTGTCTGCAATCCTCCGTGGGGGCGCGCCAGCGCACCCACTGGGTATAGCCCCCGAGATTTGGACCGACTGCTGAGCAGTCGGGCCGGATCTCCCGGCAAGTACTTTGTCTTCTTCCTCGCGGGGGCGCGTCAGTGCACCCGCTGGGTGTAGCCCCCGAGATTCGGGCCGACCGCTGAGCAGTCAGGCCGGATCTCCCGGCGACTACTTTGTCTTCTTCCTAGCGGGGGCGCGTCAGCGCACCCGCTGGGTATAGCGCGCTCTGCCAGTGCAGTTGGTAGCCGGCCAGGCATGTATGTACGCAGTGCACCCATCGGTGCACTTCCTTTCTCTTCTTTTTCTTTTTGTTTTTCAGCCGGCCCTTGACTTTCCTCTACCAACCGGCAGCAATTTTGCCCCGCGGGCAACCGGCCAATTTCTTTCTTTTTCATTTCTCTAGCTAGCCACCACCTCTCTCTGCTCCTTTTGCGTGGGGAGGCGACAGCGTCCGGCCGGCGTGGGGAAACCGGCCAACGCGGGGCGGCGACCCGACGAGCGCGCGAGGGCCGACAAGGGCTGGAGCAGAGTGGCCAGGCCAAGGGCGGAGGCGCCGGCGACCCGGCAGCCGGGTGCGGCAGGAGGCGGAGGCCGAGTCGCGGGGAAGCCGGACCGGGGCGCGGCATAAGCCGACTTGCCGGGTTGCGGCAGAAGGCGGAGGCAGGGTCGCGTCGGCAACCCGGCGGCCAAGTTGCGGGGAAGCCGGCCGCGGGCCAAGCCGGCAAGCGCAGCAGGCCACAACCAGCAGGCAGACGGGCCGGGACGGGGAGCCGGACCGGCATGGGGTAGGCGGCACGGGACCGGAGCTGGCGGAGGCCGGCATTGGGCGACTCGGCCACGGCGGCAGGCAGGGCCCGCGCGCGAGGGCGTAGTCATCGTCGTCACTGGTTGGCCGCGGGAGCCGGCAACTGGGTACCGCGGAGGAGGCTGAGAGGCTCGAAGTCGGCCGGGCGGGTGCGCAGGCGGCTGGGCTAGGCAGCCGCGGGAGTCGGATGGCCGGAGGCGGCAGGCCCGGCCGGGTCGTAGGCGGAGCCGGCCCTTCGGGTAGCCGGGATTGGAGCCGGCCCAGGGTGCGCGGGGCCGAGGCCAAAGCCGGCGAAGCGAGCGGGGCAGCAGGAGGCCCCGGGCGACGCGGGTGGCCCATCAGGCAGGGAGCTGCGGAGGAGAAGGCGACCCGGACACCGGGAGCACAGTCGGCGCGAGGGGCCGAGGCCGGCCTGCGGGAGGTGGCCTGGGAAAGCCTGGAGGGGGAGGTTGGCTGGGCTGGGCGGCGGCCGGTGACGCGAGGCCTGAGCGACCGACTGACGACGAGCCAGCCGTGGGGCGAGCAGGGCCGGATGGCTGTGCGCACGCGCGCGGAGCAGAGGCGAGCCGGGGTGGCCGCGGGCGTTGACCGCTACGTACTGGCGGGCAGGCGGCCAGGCCACGAGCGGAGCTACGCATGGGAGGAGATGGCGACCGCAGGGGCCCGACGCAGCAGCTGCGCGCGGCAGAGGAGTGGAGCGAGGCGCTGGAGTCTCGAGGGAGGGCTCGTGCTCGAGCAGCACGGCGGCTTGGCCAACCGCACGGCAGCAGCCGCGGCCGGTGGTGGTGATGCGCACATGAGGAAGCGGGAGCGCGGAGCGAAGCAGCGCGGACGAGGAAGCCAGTGTGTGTGTCATGTACGAGCGCGTACGAGGAATATCTGAGGCGGTCTGACCATTGTCTGACTTGTAACACCCCGGATATAACTTTCCCTATTTGTACTCCAACTGTTGCCGTTTCCGGTGTTAAGTTATATTTATTTCCTCAGGTTCGGGTTTTGTCTCCGTGTGTTGTTATCGTTGTCATGCATCTCATATCATGTCATCATGTGCATTGCATTTGCATACGTGCTCGTCTCAGGCATTCGAGCATTTTTCCTGTTGTCCGTTTTGCATTCCGGCGCTTCGTTCTCCTCCGGTGGTCATTTCTAGCCTTCTTTCGTGTGTGGGGATTAAACATTTCCGGATTGGACCGAGACTTGCCAAGCGGCCTTGGTTTACTACCGGTAGACCGCCTGTCAAGTTTCGTACCATTTGGACTTCGTTTGATACTCCAACGATTAACCGAGGGACCGAAAAGGCCTCGTGTGTGTTGCAGCCCAACACCCCTCCAATTTGGCCCAAAACCCACCTAACTCTGCTCCATCATCTAGAGCGTTCGATCACGATCGCGTGGCCAAAAACCGCACCTCATTTGGACTCCCCTAGCTCCTCCTATGCCTATAAATAGGTCCCCCTCGAGATGTCCCAGATCCCCTCTCCCCGAAACCCTAAATCGCCCCGCGCCGTGCCGGACATTGTCCGCCGGCGCCGGACACGCTGCCGCCAGCCACCCGCGCGCTGCCACGTGGCACAGCCACCGCCTCCGCGCGCCGCCGCCGCCGCCTCCCGGCCGTCGCCTCGCGCCGCCGACAGCGGGAACACCTTGCCGGCCTTCTCCTTCCTCCGGCGAGCCGCGACGAACTCCGGCGTCTACAGTGTTTCCGGCCAACTTCGAAATCCGTGCAAACCCTAGATCTGAGGGTTGTTTTTTTTTCTAAGTCCCAGTTATTCTCAGTCCATATGCACATGTTCATAGCCCCATAACTTTGCATCTGTAGCTCCGATTCATGCATATAGCACATCAAAATGTTCATCTCAGAGAGCACATCATTTCATTCCATTACATCATTTTCATTTGAGTTCATCTTGATGCCCGAAATGCTGTTAGAAGAGGGCTACTTGAGATAATTGTCAGATCTGCTACTCCGTTTAGGTTTTTGTCATTTTTGCCATGATTAATGTGTGCATGATATGCCCGGATGCTCTACATGTGTTTTGTTAAGGGTTTTGTCATCTTTCCAGAGGTGCAACCCATGTATTTTTAGGATGTGTGTAGTGACTTGTGCAAGCTTGCAAAGTGGTGCACTTGCTAATTCTGTTTTCAGGGATTTAGTGATTTCACTAAGTCCTGGAGCTGTTTATCTCATGTTGCCATATGTTCATATTGTTTCCTAGTGATCTGTGCCTCTTTTGAAGATGATCAGTAAGGGAGTTTTGTTAATATTGTAGTGCTCTATCCATCCATGTATTTGTTTGCATTTATGGAGCACCCTAGCTTGAGTCAATCGAGCTCTACTTTTGCTACTTTGTGAATCTGGGCAGATTGTCAACTTGTTTGCAATTTTGCCGGTGATGTTGTAGTTGATCCGTGCATGCTATGCTATTGTTCTTGCCATGTATAGATAGCATTTTGTGCCTTCTTGATGGGTATATGCTTGTATTGCTATGACTTGCTCTGTAGTGAGTGCATCGAGCTCGTAAACATGCCTACTTGAGTTATATTTCAGCATGTGTCAGTTTTTCACTATGTCTGAAACTGATTATGTTTTTGCTATGTTCATATGCTTGCAATTGTATTTTCTGTTCCCTTTTGGCTCAAGGTCACTAAGGGACTTTTGTTAAGCTCTTTGAGTAGCTCCATGCCATGCTTTACTTTGCCATGTTTAGGTCCTATAGCATGTAGTTTTGTTGCTCCGAAGAGGGCTACCTGATCTGAAATTCCAGACTAGTGTTGATTTCACTAAGTCTGAGATCTGTTTACCATTGGCATTTTTGCCATGCTTGTTTGAACCTGTTAATGGATGATTTGGCCGTAGCTCAGTGCTAGACTTTTGTTAAGCATCTTGTGTGCATCCCTGCCATGTATTTAGTTGTCATGTTTGAGTGCTGTAGCATGTTCATTTCTTTGCATTTAGATGCCTACTTGCTGTAAATCGCACACCGGTGTCATTTTTGAATCGCTTGCCATTTCCAAACCGTAACTCCGATTCCGGCATTCTTTATATCGTTTTCAAGCGATTTCATCTCATCTTTCCAGTGGCACACTTGGATTTCCAAGTTGAGGCCAGGTTCATGCATTTTCCTGTCATATCTTGCATTTTGCATCCCGCATCGCATCCCGCTTAGCATATCATCTTTGCATCATATTGTTTGAGCTTTGCACGTGGTTGATTGTGTCCTTGTTGCTTGTTTGTCTTGTTTGGGTAGAGCCGGGAGACGAGTTCGCTAACGAGGAGCCCGTTGAGTTTGCTTTCGAGGATCCAGTCAACCCTGACAACTGTGCAGGCAAGATGATCATACCCTCGAAATCACTACTATCTTTGATATGCTAGTTTGCTTGCTCTTTTGCTATGCCATTGCTAAGATGCCTACCACTTGCTTGCAAGCCTCCCAAATTGCCATGTCAAACCTCTAACCCACCAATGTCCTAGCAAACCTTTAATTGGCTATGTTACCGCTTTGCTTAGCCCCTCTTATAGTGTTGCTAGTTGCAGGTGAAGATTGGAGGCCGTTCCTTGTTGGAACATATATTTTACTTGTTGGGGATATCATTATATTGCTATGTTATCTTAATGCATCTATATACTTGGTAAAGGGTGGAAGGCTCGGCCTCTCACCTAGTGTTGTGTTCCACTCTTGCCGCCCTAGTTTTCGTCATATCGGTGTTATGTTCCCGGATTTTGCGTTCCTTACGCGGTTGGGTTATAATGGGAACCCCTTGATAGTTCGCCTTGATTAAAGTTTTCCAGCAATGCCCAACATTGGTCTTACCATTCGCCACCTAGCCTTTTCTTTCCCTTGGGTTCTGCAGACTCAAGGGTCATCTTATTTTAACCCCCCCCCCCCGGGCCAGTGCTCCTCTGAGTGTTGGTCCCACCGAGCGATGTTCGGGGCTACCAGGGGCAACTCTAGGCTGGCCTACCCGACGTCTGGCTCATCTGAGTGTGCCCTGAGAAAGAGATATGTGCAGCTCCTATCGGGATTTGTCGGCACATTCGGGCGGTGTTGCTGGTCTTGTTTTAACCTGTCGAAGTGTCTTGAATTACCGAGATACTGAGTCTGATCGGAACGTCTTGGGAGGAGGTCTATTCCTTCATTGACCGTGAGAGCTTGTCATGGGCTAAGTTGGGACTCCCCTGTAGGGATTTGAACTTTCGAAAGCCGTGCCCGCGGTTATGGGCAGATGGGAATTTGTTAATGTCCGGTTGTAGATAACTTGAACCTTAATTTAATTAAAATGAATCAACTGAGTGTGTTACCGTAATGGCCTCTTCTTGGCGGAGTCCGGGAAGTGGACACGGTGTTGGAGTAAAGTTTGCGCAGGTTGCTCTCTAGTTTCTCGCTCGCGCTTTGCCTCCTCTTCTCGCTCTCTTTTGCGAATAAGTTAGCCACCATATTTGCTAGTCGCTTGCTGCAGCTCCACTCATATTTTACCTTGCCATTCCCATAAGCTTAAATAGTTTTGATCGCGAGGGTGCGATATTGCTGAGTCCCTGTGGCTCACAGATTACTATTACACCAGATGCAGGGCCAGATGATTCCGCTCCAGGAGACGCGTATGAGCTCAAGTGGGAGTTCGACGAAGACTCTCAACGTTACTATGTTTCCTTTCTCGATGATCAGTAGTGGTGCCCAGTTGGGGGTGAACAGGACTGTTGTCGCATGTTGGGTTCTCTTTTATTTTGGCGTCGTAGTCGGGCCATGAGTGTTTGGATGATGTAATGTTATTTATGTACTTGATTGACGTGGCGAGTGTAAGCCAACTATGTTATCTCCCCTTTATTATTTATATTACATGGGATGTTGTGAAGATTGCCTAACTTGCGACATATGCCTTCAATGCGATTATGCCTCTAAGTCGTGCCTCGACATGTGGGAGATATAGTCGCATCGAGGGTGTTACAAGATGGTAATCAGAGCCTTCCCCGACCTTAGGAGCCCCATTGCTTGATCGTTTTTAGCGGCCGAGTTGTGTCTAGAAAAATGTTTTGAGTCTTTTAGGAATTATATATCGGAGAGATTAGGAATTCTTTTTACTTCCCAGTCTCCTCATCGCTCTGGTAAGGCATCCTGACGTAGAGTTTTGACTTTTCTCTTCTCAAATTTCACTAACAAAAATTAGGATCATGCGGGTATCTTGGAATCGTTCCGATGGTTTTATGATGAGAACATTGTCTTGGTGCCTCCTGTCAGGGGTTTAGTGGAAGTGTCCCGGGGAGTTGAGCTCTGAGGTGTTGTCATCATAATTTTATCGTTGCAGTTCTGGAATACCTGAGTCTAGTACGCCAACATCGAAAATCTCTTTTATGCAGTTCATTGGTGAGATAACCTCGACGCCACCCAGTACTGGGGCGGGAGTTCGGGAGTATCGCCATAACTTGTATAACGGATGCTTTTCGAAGGTTGAGGTAGATGGTTTCCGAAGGTTTCTTGGTTATGTGTTGAAGGATGGATACAGCTGGATGTAGGATTTGCTAGTTTGGGTGAGATATTATGCTTCCCCTGTATCCCCAACACCTGATTGCATAACCGGAAAGGTTCGGGAGTTTCATAGGTGGGAATTCTAGTAGCTCTAGTTCTTCTTCCACGGATATTGGTTTGAGATTGGGATTTCTTACCGATTATTCGTTCTTGATCCGTACTTTGTTGAATTATTTCTCTACCTTAATTCTACGTGGCTTCTCAATTTATGGATATGTGACCATTTCAAGAGGAATGCATTCATTCATTTTGTTCGGATGTGAAGACTATATGTTGCAATTTTCATTCCGTTGGATTCAGCTTCAATATTTGTCTATCAATGTGCTAATGGTGGTCAACCTCTTTAGGATGGCTCCTCCAACGCGCACGACTCCGAATCCTGATCCGCCACCACCTCCACCTCCTCCAGAGGCATGGCAAGCTGTGATGGCCGCAACCAATGCAAACACACAGCTGATCATGAAAATTCTTCAAGAGCGCAATCAAGGCAACCAAGGGAATCAAGGCAGCAATCAGAATCACTTTGCTACACTCAACCAGTTCCTTGCTAACGGGCCAAGGACTTTCAGCAATTGTGTTGAGGCAACCGATGCTGACGATTGGCTTGTGGATCTGTGCAAGCATTTCGAGTGCAGTAACGTCAGGTCTGAGGACTTTGTCAAGTTCGCTTCCTTCCAACTCAAAGATCAAGCTGCAGAATGGTTCCAGCAGTACAAGGACTCCAGAGGTGGACGTGTTATCACTTGGGATGATTTCCGTCGAGATTTCCGAGCTCATCATATTCCGCAGAGCGTGGTTGAAAGCAAGCGTGAGGAATTCTGCAATCTGAAGCAAGGCTCTTTGTCTGTCTATGACTACAACAAGTTGTTCCAGAAGCTCGCCCGCTTTGCCAAGCAGGACGTCCCTGATGAGAAGAGCATGATATACCAGTTCAGGGGTGGTCTCAGAGAAGAAATCCAGCTAGCTCTTGTTCTCTTCGATCCCTTGAGATATGATGAGTTCTACAACATGGCACTGAAGCAAGAGGCTTCTCAGTTGAGGTGTGATGCTTCCAAGAAGCGAGTCAGAGATGCTACTCCTTCTTCCTCTACTCAAGTGGCCAAGCAGCAGAAGTATTGGCTTCCTCCTCCTCCGTTTCATCAGCCGTATCAGCAGAAGAGCAAAGGTGGCAGTGGTTCTTCCCACCCACCCAACCCTGGCTTTCAGAACAAGATTTCGTCTCAACCTCCAAGATCGAGTGCTCCGTATCACCGTCCGCTTTCAGAGGTCACGTGCAACAAGTGCCAATAGAAGGGTCACTATGCCAACAAGTGTTTCAACCAGAGGCGTCTTGCTCCTCCTCCTCCTGTCAGATCGGCAAGTACAGTTGTGGTCAAGCATAACCCCAAGTCCGCCAAGGTCAACTTGCTGAATGCAGCTCAGGCAGAGGAATCACCAGATGTGATCATGGGTAACCTTCCTTTTAATGATATCCCTGCAAAAGTTCTTTTTTACACGGGTGCATCGCATTGTTTCATCTCGAGGCCATTTGTTTCTAAGCATGAGTTGCCTTTACAAGATTTGCCTAGACAGTTATCTGTTGTTTCTCCGGGTAAATTCATGAATGCAAGCGCTATTGCCCCAGATGTTTCTATCACTTTGGGCGATTACAAGTTTCTCTCTTCTCCGGTGGTTCCTTGTAACTCGGATATTGATCTTATTCTCGGGATGGATTGGCTTTCTAAGCACAACGCACATCTCGATTGTGCAGCCAGGCAGATTCAATTGACTCATTCGTCTGAGGATGTAATTGTCTTTGCCGCTCGTGATGATACCACTCGTCTATTTTCTCTCAATGAGAAGGGTGAACTCGATGCCATCTCGCAAATTCCAGTCGTTTGCGAATATCAAGACGTCTATCCAGAAGAGCTTCCAGGAATGCCTCCGCACCGGCCAGTTGAATTCGTTATTGATCTTGAGCCTGGCACGGAACCTATGTGCAAACGTCCTTACAAGCTCGGACCTGAAGAGTTGAAGGAGCTGAAGAAGCAACTCGATATTCAAGAGAAAATGGGTCTCATCCGGCCTAGTTCTTCTCCGTGGGGTTGTGGTGTTCTTTTTGTGAAGAAGAAGGATGGAACGGACCGACTTTGTGTTGATTACCGTCCAGTGAACAAGAAGACCATCAAGAACAAATATCCACTTCCCAACATCAATGAGCTCTTCGAACAACTCAAAGGTGCCCAAGTATTCTCTAAGCTTGATCTCCGCATGGGCTATCACCAGATTCGCATTCGTGAGCAAGATATTCCCAAGACGGCTTTCTGGACAAGCTTTGGTTCATATGAATACACTGTCATGTCTTTTGTTCTCTCCAACGCTCCTCCAACGTTCTCTCGCATGATGAACTTCATCTTCAACGCCTACACCAATGACTTCGTTTTGGTCTATCTCGATGACATTCTGGTTTTCTCGAAGAACAAGGAAGATCATGCCAAGCACTTGCGTTTGGTTCTTGATAAGCTCAGGGAACATCAGTTCTACGCCAAGTTCTCCAAGTGTGAGTTTTGGCTCGATGAGGTTCTTTATCTTGGTCATATCATCTCTGCCAAGGGCATTGCCCATAATCCTGAGAAGGTGTCTGCAATTGTGAATTGGAACCTCCTCAGAACGTGAAGCAACTCCGTAGCTTCCTCGGTCTCGCAAGCTATTGCCGAAGATTCGTTGAAAACTTTTCTAAGATCGCGAAGCCTCTCTCAAATCTTCTCCAGAAGCACGTCAAGTACGTTTGGTCTCCGGAGTGTGATATTGCTTTCAAAATTTTGAAAGAGAAATTGATCACTGCTCAAGTTCTGACTCCGCCTGATGAATCCAAGCCGTACGAGGTCTTTTGTGATGCCTCTCTCCAAGGTCTTGGCGCAGTATTGATGCAAGAGAAGAAAGTTGTTGCTTATACATCTCGCCAGTTAAAGCCGAATGAGAAGAACTACCCCACTCACAATCTTGAGTTGGCGGCAGTTGTGCATGCTCTTTTGACTTGGAGACATCTTCTATTGGGAAGAAAAGTGGATATTTTCACTGATCACAAGAGTCTCAAGTACATCTTCACTCAGCCTAATCTCAACCTCGGGCAAACTCGATGGGTTGAAATGATTCAAGAGTATAATCCGAGTATCGAGTATACTCCAGGCAAGGCCAATGTGATTGCTGACGCTTTGAGCAGAAAGGCTTACTGCAATAGTATGATTCTCAAGCCTTATCAACCCGAGCTTTGTGAAGCTTTCCGCAAACTTAATCTGCAAGTTGTTCCTCAAGGTTTCCTCGCCAACCTTCAAGTCTCTCCTACCTTGGAAGACCAGATTCGCCAAGCCCAGCTTCTTGATGCTATGGTGAAAAAGGTGAAGATTGGGATTGCCAAGAGTCAGTCCAAGTACAAGTGCTACCGCCTTGATGACAAGGACACTCTCTTCTTCGAGGATCGTATTGTTGTGCCCAAAGGTGACCTCCGTAAAGTGATCATGAATGAGGCTCACAATTCTCTCCTCTCCATCCACCCTGGGAGCATGAAGATGTATCAGGACCTCAAGCAAGCTTATTGGTGGACTCGAATGAAGAGCGAGATCGCTCAATTCGCGAATGAATATGATGTCTGCAGAAGAGTGAAGGCAGAACACCAAAGGCCAGCAGGTCTCCTCCAACCTCTTGCCATTCCAGAATGGAAGTTTGACCACATTGAAATGGACTTCGTGACTGGGTTTCCAAAGTCCAAGCGTGGCAATGATGCTATATTCGTTGTCATCGACAAACTCACCAAAGTGGCTCACTTTCTGCCTATCAAAGAGTCGATCACTGCAGCTCAATTGGCGGAACTCTATACCTCTCGAATTGTCTGTCTACACGGTATTCCTCAAGTGATCTCTTCAGACCGTGGTAGCATCTTTACCTCGAAGTTTTGGGATTCTTTTCAGAAGGCCATTGGCACGAACATCCGCTTCAGCACAGCTTTCCATCCTCAAAATAGCGGTCAAGTCGAGCGTGTCAACCAGATTCTTGAAGATATGCTCAGGGCTTGTGTGATCTCCTTCGGCATGAAGTGGGAGGATTGTCTTCCTTATGCTGAATTCTCCTACAACAATAGTTTTCAAGCAAGTTCGGGCAAGGCCCCATTTGAAATTCTGTATGGCAGGAAGTGCCGTACCCCTCTCAACTGGTCTGAAACCGGTGAACGTCAGCTTTTGGGTAATGACTTAATCACAGAGGCAGAAGAAATGTGCAAAGTCATTCGTGATAACCTCAAAGCAGCCCAATCCCGTCAGAAGAGCTACTATGATAGTTAGCACCGCGATTTGGCTTTCGAGATCGGAGATCATGTTTACCTCCGTGTCTCTCCTATGAAAGGTACTCGTCGCTTCGGTATCAAAGGGAAGCTTGCCCCAAGATACGTGGGACCTTTCATGATTGTTAGCAAGAGAGGTGACCTCACCTATCAACTCGAGCTTCCTTCAAACTTTGCAAATGTTCATGACGTGTTCCATGTCTCTCAGCTTCGAAAGTGCTTCAAGACTCCTGACCGCACCATCAACTTCAAGGACATTGAGCTCCAAGAAGACCTCTCTTATCGTGAGCACCCAGTTGCTATTCTTGAAGAGACCGAACGCAAGACTCGCAACAAGTCAATCAAATTTCTCAAAGTCAAGTGGTCACACCATTCCGACCGTGAAGCTACCTGGGAACGCGAGGATCACCTCCGTTCTGAGTACCCGGCGTTCTTTCAGTCCTAGATCTCGGGACGAGATCCTTTCGTAGTGGTGGAGTGTTGTAACACCCCGGATATAACTTTCCCTATTTGTACTCCAACTCTTGCCGTTTCCGGCGTTAAGTTATATTTATTTCCTCGGGTTCGGGTTTTGTCTCCGTGCGTTGTTATCGTTGTCATGCATCTCATATCATGTCATCATGTGCATTGCATTTGCATACGTGCTCGTCTCAGGCATTCGAGCATTTTTCCCGTTGTCCGTTTTCCATTCCGGCGCTTCATTCTCCTCCGGTGGTCATTTCTAGCCTTCTTTCGTGTGTGGGGATTAAACATTTCCGGATTGGACCGAGACTTGCCAAGCGGCCTTGGTTTACTACCGGTAGACCACCTGTCAAGTTTCGTACCATTTGGACTTCGTTTGATACTCCAACGGTTAACCGAGGGACCGAAAAGGCCTCGTGTGTGTTGCAGCCCAACACCCCTCCAATTTGGCCCAAAACCCACCTAACTCTGCTCCATCATCTAGAGCATTCGATCACGATCGCGTGGCCAAAAACCGCACCTCATTTGGACTCCCCTAGCTCCTCCTATGCCTATAAATAGGTCCCCCTCGAGATGTCCCGGATCCCCTCTCCCCGAAACCCTAAATCGCCCCGCGCCGCGCAGGACATTGTCCGCCGGCGCCGGACACGCCGCCGCCAGCCACCTGCACGCTGCCACGTGGCACAGCCACCGCCTCCGCGCGCCGCCGCCGCCGCCTCCGCGCGCCGCCGCCGCCGCCACCGCCGACCCCGGGAGCACCTCGCCGGCCTTCTCCTTCCTCCAGCGAGCCGCGACGAACTCCGGCGTCTACAGTGTTTCCGGCCAACTTCGAAATCCGTGCAAACCCTAGATCTGAGGGTTGTTTTTTTTCCAAGTCCCAGTTATTCTCAGTCCATATGCACATGTTTGTAGCCCCGTAACTTTGCATCCGTAGCTCCAATTCATGCATATAGCATATCAAAATGTTCATCTTAGAGAGCACATCATTTAATTCCATTGCATCATTTTCATTTGAGTTCATCTTGATGCCCAAAATGCTGTTAGAAGAGAGCTACTTGAGATAATTGTCAGATCTGCTACTCCGTTTAGGTTTTTGTTATTTTTGCAATGATTAATGTGTGCATGATATGGCCTGATGCTCTACATGTGTTTTGTTAAGGGTTTTGTCATCTTTCTAGAGGTGCAACCCATGTATTTTTAGGATGTGTGTAGATACTTGTGCAAGCTTGCAAAGTGGTGCACTTGCTAATTCTGTTTTCAGGGACTTAGTGATTTCACTAAGTCCTGGAGCTGTTTATCTCATGTTGCCATATGTTCATATTGTTTCCTAGTGATCTGTGCCTCTTTTGAGGATGATCAGTAAGGGAGTTTTGTTAATATTGTAGTGCTCTATCCATCCATGTCTTTGTTTGCATTTATGGAGAACCCTAGCTTGAGTCAATCGAGCTCTACTTTTGCTACTTTGTGAATCTAGGCAGATTGTCAACTTGTTTGCAATTTTGCGGGTGATGTTGTAGTTGATCCCTGCATGCTATGCTATTGTTCTTGACATGTCTAGCTTGAATTTTGTGCCTTCTTGATGGATGTATGCTTGTCTTGCCATTACTTGCTCTGTAGTGAGTGCATCGAGCTCGTAAACATGCCTACTTGAGTTATATTTCAGCATGTGTCGGTTTTTCACTAAGTCTGAAACTGATTATGTTTTTGCTATGTTCACATGCTTGCAATTGTATTTTCTGTTCCCTTTTGGCTCAAGGTCACTAAGGGACTTTTGTTAAGCTCTTTGAGTAGCTCCATGCCATGCTTTACTTTGCCATGTTCAGGTCCTGTAGCATGTAGTTTTGTTGCTCTGAAAAGGGCTACCTGATCTAAAATTCTAGACAAGTGTTGATTTCACTAAGTCTGAGATCTGTTTGCCATTAGCATTTTTGCCATGCTTGTTTGAACCTGTTAATGGATGCTTTGGCCGTAGCTCAGTGCTAGACTTTTGTTAAGCATCTTGTGTGTATCCCTTCCTTGTATTTAGTTGTCATGTTTGAGTGCTGTAGCATGTTTATTTCTTTGCATTTAGATGCCTACTTGCTGTAAATCGCAGACCGGTGTCATTTTTGAATTGCTTGCCATTTCCAAACCGTAACTCCGATTCCGGCGTTCTTTATATCATTTTCAAGAGATTTCATCTCATCTTTCCAGTGGCACACTTGGATTTCCAAGTTGAGGCCAGGTTCATGCATTTTCCTGTCATATCTTGCATTTTGCATCCCGCATCGCATCCCGCTTAGCACATCATCTTTGCATCATATTGTTTGAGCTTTGCACGTGGTTGATTGTGTCCTTGTTGCTTGTTTGTCTTGTTTGGGTAGAGCCAGGAGACGAGTTCGCTAACGAGGAGCCCATTGAGTTTGCTTTCGAGGATTCAGTCAACTCTTACAACTGTGCAGGCAAGATGATCATACCCTCGAAATCACTACTATCTTTGCTATGCTAGTTTGCTCGCTCTTTTGCTATGCCATTGCTACGATG
Source organism: Triticum aestivum (assembly GCF_018294505.1). Classification (NCBI taxonomy): domain Eukaryota; kingdom Viridiplantae; phylum Streptophyta; class Magnoliopsida; order Poales; family Poaceae; genus Triticum; species Triticum aestivum. Next base: position 394,747,978 of record NC_057794.1, on the reverse strand, counting down.
CCTACCACTTGCTTGCAAGCCTCCCAAATTTCCATGTCAAACCTCTAACCCACCAATGTCCTAGCAAACCGTTAATTGGCTATGTTACCGCTTTGCTTAGCCCCTCTTATAGCGTTGCTAGTTGCAGGTGAAGATTGGAGGCAGTTCCTTGTTGGAACATATATTTTACTTGTTGGGGATATCATTATATTGCTATGTTATCTTAATGCATCTATATACTTGGTAAAGGGTGGAAGTCTCGGCCTCTCGCCTAGTGTTTTGTTCCACTCTTGCCGCCCTAGTTTCCGTCGTATCGGTGTTATGTTCCTGGATTTTGCGTTCCTTATGCGGTTGGGTTATAATGGGAACCCCTTGATAGTTCGCCTTGATTAAAGTTTTTCCAGTAATACCCAACATTGGTCTTACCATTCGCCACCTAGCCTTTTCTTTCCCTTGGGTTCTGCAGACTCAAGGGTCATCTTATTTTAACCCACCCCCCCGGGCCAGTGCTCCTCTGAGTGTTGGTCCCACCGAGCGATGTCCGGGGCTACCAGGGGCAACTCTGGGCTGGCCTACCCGACGTCTGGCTCATCTGAGTGTGCCCTGAGAAAGAGATATGTGCAGCTCCTATCGGGATTTGTCGGCACATTCGGGCGGTGTTGCTGGTCTTGTTTTAACCTGTCGAAGTGTCTTGAATTACCGAGATACCGAGTCTGATCGGAACGTCTTGGGAGGAGGTCTATTCCTTTGTTGACCGTGAGAGCTTGTCATGGGCTAAGTTGGGACTCCCCTGTAGGGATTTGAACTTTCAAAAGCCGTGCCCGCGGTTATGGGCAAATGGGAATTTGTTAATGTCCGGTTGTAGATAACTTGAACCTTAATTTAATTAAAATGAATCAACTGAGTGTGTTACTGTGATGGCCTCTTCTCGGCGGAGTCTAGGAAGTGGACACGGTGTTGGAGTAAAGTTTGCACAGGTTGCTCTCTAGTTTCTCGCTCGCGCTTTGCCTCCTCTTCTCGCTCTCTTTTGCGAATAAGTTAGCCACCATATTTGCTAGTCGCTTGCTGCAACTCCACTCATATTTTACCTTGCCATTCCCATAAGCTTAAATAGTTTTGATCGCGAGGGTGCGAGATTCCTGAGTCCCTGTGGCTCACAGATTACTATTACACCAGATGCAGGGCCAGATGATTCCGCTCCACGAGACACGTATGAGCTCAAGTGGGAGTTCGACGAAGACTCTCAACGTTACTATGTTTCCTTTCCCGATGATCAGTAGTGGTGCCCAATTGGGGGTGAACGGGACCGTTGTTGCATGTTGGGTTCTCTTTTATTTTGGCGCCGTAGTCGGGCCATGAGTGTTTGGATGATGTAATGTTATTTACATACTTGATTGACGTGGCGAGTGTAAGCCAACTATGTTATCTCCCTTTATTATTTATATTACATGGGATGTTGTGAAGATTGCCTAACTTGCGACATATGCCTTGAATGTGATTATGCCTCTAAGTCATGCCTCGACACGTGGGAGATATAGTTGCATCGAGGGTGTTACATGACTAGCATCCGGTCATTGCACGGGAAGTGTCTGATTGGGATGTGCAAGTGTATTGTATGGGCTAGTGCATGGCTATGGTATGACCATACTTTGACTTGCATCTAGCTAGCTCGCAAAGATGGCATGTGGAGGAACAAACGAGTGTTTTTGCCGGAGCAAGGCACAACACGGAGGGAAGCAGACGCGAGCAGCGCGTGGACAGTCACGGCCAATCGAAACGAGGCCCCGTGCACGGCGCGCGTGCGGACGGACGACCGGCGTCGCAATGGTGGTGGTGACGAAGGCGGCGAGGCCGACGACGAGGCGGGGAAGATGAAGATGGTCCCGCCCAGACAGCGAAACCAGCAGCAGCGTGGTAGCATAGTAGTAGTAGCGCCCCATGGTGGGCGCCAACTGTCGTGGTATTCTCACGGGGGGCTTGCGAGTCGACAGATGCCACAAGGGCTTAGTGTGAGGGTAAGACTGCTGCTGATAGGACCGGGAGCGGGTATGCGAGTAGCACGCGGTAGTTTACCCAGGTTCGGGGCTCTCCGAAGAGATAATACCCCTACTCCTGCATGTCTGAGTATATCTGGTATATCTATCTGGTACAGAGTTGCTCCTGGAGCTGTATCTAAGCTCAGTGCCATAGGCATCTGGCTTTGCATATGTCTTATATGGGTGTATGAGCTAGCTAGCAAGTGGGCATGAGAGTGCTCCACCGTGAGTGGCATGTATGCATGCGTGAGGGAATTTGTCCTCCCTGGATGGATGTGAGCCCATATATATAGTGTGGAGCTAGCTTGATATGTAAGCTATGTGGGTAGCTTAGGAAGTAAGCTAGGTAGTGGCATGGGAACAAGGGGGCATGATGGGGTGTCATGCTTGTCCCCTGGGTCACTTCATAAATAGTGCCAGGGGACAAGTGATACTATACATGATGACATGAGGTACAGCCGTCTCATCCGCGGTATGGCCGCCACGTCGGGGTCTTGTCGGTGTCGGGTCATGCTGCAGTCGGCAGCCGGCTGGTTGACGCAGTCGGTAGCCGGCTGGTTGGCACATTCGGTAGCCGGCAGTCGGTCGGGCAGAGCAGTCGGACGGGAAGCCGGCAGGAGCGGCTGGACAGTCGGACTGAGGGGCTTTGCTAGCCCCGATGTCTTGAAATATCGTCTTGCCGTCCTCGGGGTACCCGTGGTCGATTACTCCGACAGAGGGCATCACTTTGGATCTTTAAGTTGATGATCCCAAGACCTCCACTATCTTTTGGGTGACAAATCCTATCCCAGGCAACCAAGGAGTTGCATGTCTCCCCTTGCTCAGTTTTCTTAGTCCAGAGGCATTTTCGACGGATCTTATCAAGTAGCTCCAAAATTTTGGGGGGAAACTTCGACGTGCATAAGGCGAAGATGATAAGTGAGGTGATGACTGTGTTTACCAAAGATAGCTTTGCTCCGTACGACATCATCGCCAATGTAGAAGTCATTCTTCGTTCAACAGAGCACACTAGTGGCATTAGGTCTTGAATGGAGGGTTTATTAGTGCCAAGGGGCAGACCAAGGTAGGTGAACGACATGTTTCCAATCTTACATTCAAAAATACCAGCTAGCTCACTTGTAAGATCATCATCACAGTTTATTGGTATAAGTGTTGATTTATGAAAGTTTATTTTGAGTCCAATGGAGATGGCAAAATCATTGAGGATCCCTTTCATAGTGCGTGCTTGGTTGGGGCATGCCAGCATGATAATTATTGTGTCGTCAGCGTATTGAATAACCGGGTAATCATGCTGACCCTGCCTATCAAAAGGCAGGTTGATCTTCCCCTGTCGGAACACGTCATTAATGAAAGCTTGAAGCAGATCTGCGGCGATGACAAAGAGGAGGGGGGACAGGGTGTCTCCTTGTCGGACACCACTTTTGCAAACAATCTGTCTGCCTGGGACACCATTAAGAAGTACCGAGGATTTCCCACTGGAGAATATGTTTTTGATCGAAGATAGCCATTTGTCGTTGAATCCCATATGTTTCATAATTTGAAGCATAGCCCCGTGTTGTATTGTATCAAAGGCTTTAGCGAAATCAAGCTTGAGAAGTACGATTTTTTGCTTGGAGGTTTGGCACTGGTGGATATACTCAAAGGCCCAAGCGAGACAGTCTTGTATAGTTCTTCGCTTAATGAAACCATATTGATTGCGATGAACTATTTTTAGAATGATCTTTTGTAGATGGTTGGCAAGAAGCTTAGTTATCACTTTGAGACAGCAATTTAAAAGAGTGATAGGCCGAAAGTCATTTACTGTTTCAGGTGAAGAAACCTTAGGTATGAGAGTGATGAAGCCTTCATTGATGCTTTCCAAATTTAGATTCTCTTCATGGGACTGATCACACAACCTATAGAAGTCTTCCTTAATGATGTGCCAGCAAGATTTAATGAAATGTCACGTGAAACCGTCCGGTCTAGGTGCTCTATCAGCTGGCATTTCTTTTATGACATCGTCAATTTCTTGCCTTGAAAAAGGTGCTGTGAATTGATCCAAATCTTCTCTTCTTTTGATGATATTGGGAAGATCGAATTCCATTTGGTAATTACCAGAGGTCCCAAGCCTTTCTTTGTATGTGTGATAAATTAGGGCCTCCTTTCCTGCATGGTCTTCCACAGTTGTACCATTATCAAGCCGAAGAGAAGTGATTGCATTTCTTCTATATCTCTCGGATGCAAGTGCTTTAAAGAATTTTGGGTCTTCATCCCCAAATTTAACCCAACGGATAGTACAGCGCTTCTTTCAATATTGTTTCTAGTAATTTAATAACCGTAGGATGTGCTTCTTCAGGATTTTCCTAAAATTGCTTTCTGGTATAGTTAATGATCTTTTGTTTTCTCTAGCATCAAGATCTGCCAAGGTGGAGTTAGAATTCTGTATGGCAGTGGTAAGCTTCGAAATATGTTTACTCCAGTGCTTGAGTTCGTATCTTAGCATTTTGAATTTTCGGCAGAGAATTGTGGCAGCATTAGTAGAGTTAAATGGTCTAGTCCAAACATCAGAGACCAATTCCATAAACCCAGGATGTTGCACCCAGAAAGATTCAAATCTGAACAAGTTACTTTTTGGTATAGATGTTTCAATAGTGATGACACAAGGAATGTGATCGGAAACAAGTTTTCCTAGGGGTTTAACCATGGTGTTTGCGTATGAAAGAGTCCAGTTATTAGAGGTGAGGAACCAATCAAGTTGTTCTAACAAGGGCTCATCCTACATATTACTCCAAGTATATGCTCTGCCTTTTATTGGAAGTTCAATGAGGCTTTGAGATCTAATGAAATCATTGAATGTGATCATGTCATTAATGTTACCTCCTGGTTTATTACGATTTGTAGGGCTTCGAATATAATTGAAGTCACCAATGAGTAGCCAATCTTCAGTAGTGGGGATATTTAGATTTAAAAGCCAGTTTGTATAATCCACACGTAAATCGCCTTGACAAGGCCCATAGATATTCACAAGAGTCCATTCTTGGGCCGACTGAGCAGATTTGAATTTGATAACCAGTGCAAATTCTTCTACAATAATTACTGTACCAGTAAAGATGGAGCTATTCCATATGGTCACAATACCTCCAGAAGCCCCTCGAGAGGGTATGTAAGCAAATTTATCAAACCTTCTAGGACAACAAGATTTAAGGAACATATTATCAAAGGAGGGCTTTTTAGTTTCTTGCAAGAAAATCACAGCACAGCCACTAGATGAAATAGCGTTCGAAAGAGCCAAAAGCTTAGGATCGGAGTTTAGGCCCCGGACGTTCCAACAGAGGACGTTCCAATTCGAAAGTAGTACCATTACAAGCTAAAAAGAAAAGCAGTAAAACTTAAGCATTAGAGGGACCACCCACCTGCTCATCCAGGAGCATTTCTTCAGTAAGCTCTTCAGGAGGGATTGCACACTGGTGAGAGCCAATCGCCTGAATCTCCGAGATTGACGGTGGTGGTGGCACATCAGCATCCTGAATCTCAGACAGTTCAGTGATAACCACCACAGATGCCACATTGAGGATGATCCTAGGTTTAACTTTTGATGTCTTGGCCTTGCTGTCAGTGATAAGAGGCACTTTAAATCCATCGTACTTGTTGGATCGGCTACTGCGTCGAACTTGTGAGACAGAAATTGGGGCTGTGGATTTGCTGCGTGTGTTCCTAGGCACTCCGACCGAGGATCCACCGCATACCAGGTAGAGTCAGAGTGATCCACACCATCAGAAGGAACCAGTGAGGCAGTAGATATGTCAGCAGAGGACTGAATCTCAGGAAGTTCAGTTATAGTAACATTGCTATTCTGAGTGTTGGAGGACACACTATTGTCAATGAGCCAAACCTAGGTGGAAGAACTATAAGTACCTATTGCATCAAAGCAGGAGACAGTAGCAAAAGCATCAATCTGTCCACTGTCAGTTGTGGTCATCACAAGCTGGATATTCAGACTAGCCGACCTTATACAATAGCCCTGTGCCCAAGGCCCAAAATTGGCCAAAGTGGGCATGATTCTGCTTGACAAGAAGTTGGTAACATGAACGTATGACAAGGGTTCATTCAATAGTTTAGAGTTGATCAAGTCATTGTCAGCAGAGAAATTGATATTAATACCAGCATTTGAAACCTGAATGTTGAACTGAAGATTCTGTGATTGAGTTTCAGAGCCAGTAGATGTGTCAATGAAATCTTGAGGAGCCATCCCACCATGGTCTCTCCAACCTCTCCCACCATGGTCTCTCCCACCACCTCTCCCACCTCTACCTATGGCGATCTCTGATCTAGATCCATGGAGGGATTACTACACTGGGATTTCTCCCCCGGGCAGGCGGTGGAGGCACAGGTGCATGCTAGGTTTGGATCCACAATCCATTTCTCTCCCCATGCAACAGCCAAGGAATTATTTTTGGTTGTGGCTTTCTCCTCTGCCTCATTCCCTCTCTCTGAAGAATCGGTTCGGCTTGCTCTTCAATGTTGCATTGGTGGATCATCTGTTGGTTTTCGTGTCAAGCATTTGGCTGGTAGGCACTTTCATTTTTCGGTGGCATCTAATAAAGTGGGGCATTTCATCTATGGACTTAAGGACCGCATTTGGCCTAATTTCATCTGTCATTTTAATCTTTATCGCCACAACTCTTGGAACCACTCTCTTGTGAATTCCTCTTGGCATTCGGACAAAGAGCTCAATGAGATATCTCTATGTTCCCCTATGGCCATTAAATCAAAGCTTGGTTTCTTACATGCTAATCGTTCTGAGGATGATAACACGCTATTGGAGTTGAAAAAATTTGGTTTTTCATCCTTCTGTGAACCATCACGGCTCAAACTTGGTGATGATCTAGGGAGTCCTTTGATCCACAAGGATCGTGATGTCTTTCAATCTCGGCCAAAGATTAATTTTGGCTCTTTTGCATCAAACACAATCAGTGGGCCGATCAGTGATTCAGTGGCAACAACGGACATTCGTTTTGATAAATTTGAATCTGTCATTATTACTGATGAGGCATGCAAGGAATCTGTATTTATTGGTAATCATTATCGTAATGAATGCTGGAATTCCATCCCGGGTTTCATTCTGCTGCACATTCTGGATTATAGGCAGGCTGGATATTCTGATTTGGATATTGCAAAAGATTGGGATATTGCCTCGGTCCCACCTTCAACCTTTATTTATAATATAATGAATATATGCTCCAACTGCAAATCCTTGGGCCACATGGGCCGTGATTGCACTATTTCGGTTGGCCTACCTGAACAGGTTCCTTTGACACAATCGGGCTCGGGCCCAGTGTCTCCTGTTGGACCATCTTGTGTTATTTGTTGTTCGGATCATAATTTAACTGCTTTGTATCCTTCTAAAATATTTTGCAATTGTTGTAATCTATTGGGACACTTTTATTCTGAATGTGGCAATCCAGATTGCACCTACCTATGGTGGCAACCTAAAGATCGGGATAAAACAGACTCGCTCAGGAATGGCTATACCCCAAACTCAAGTTCGGAAAATATCCCCAAAGAATCCTCTATGACTGCTTGTCTTCCTTCTACTAACCGGCTCATTACTTCTGATACAACCCAATGCCCTGTCAAATCGCTGGTCAGTAAGAATAATATCCCCACTTGCCTTACTGTGATGAACCGTAGACCGAGGTACTGCAAAAAACAAGTAAAGAAATCAATCCCAATCCTTAATTGCGCTGCCTGCGGCTTGGTTGGACACCTGGAGCAATTCTGTTGGAAGAGGACAGGGGCGGCGAGACTAGTTTGGCAGCCCAAGACCCCTGCCGTTCCACATTCCTCCTCCTCTGTTTTCCCCAGCTCCAGCTCTCCTCCATCGGCAACAATGGCGAACTACCCAGTCAATGTAGTCCCGTACCTCCCCACGGGGATGACGATCGTGTTGGGGAACGTAGCAGAATTTTAAAATTTTCTACGCATCACCAAGATCAATCTATGGAGTCATCTAGCAACGAGGGAGAGAGGAGTGCATCTACACACCCTTGTAGATCGCGCGCGGAAGCGTTCAAGAGAACGGGGTTGATGGAGTCGTACTCGACGTGATCCAAATCACCGATGACCAAGTGCCGAACGGACGGCACCTCCGCGTTCAACACACATACGGTTGGGAAGACGTCTCCTCCAACTTGATCCAGCAAGGGGGGAGGAGAGGTTGAAGAAGATCCAGCAGCACGACGGCGTGGTGGAAGCAACGGTGATCTCGGCAGGGCTTCGCCAAGCGCAGGGAGACGGAGGAGTGTCACGGGAGGGAGAGGGAGATGCCAGGGGCTTGGGGTACGGCTGCCCTCCATTCCCCCCACTATATATAGGGTGCCTAGGGGGGAGCCGGCCCTAGGAGATCCAATCTCCTAGGGGGGCGGCGGCCAAGGGGGTGCCTTGCCCCCCAAGGCAAGGGTGGCGCCCCCACCCCTAGGGTTTCCAACCCTAGGCACAGGGGGGGCCCAAGGGGGTGCACCAGCCCACTAGGGGCTGGTTCCCCTCCCACTTTAGCCCATGGGGCCCTCCGGGATAGGTGGCCCCACCCGGTGGACCCCCGGGACCCTTCCGGTGGTCCCGGTACAATACCGATTACCCTCGAAACTTCCCGGATGGCCGAAACTTGACTTCCTATATATAAATCTTCACCTCCGGACTATTACGGAACTCCACGTGACGTCCGGGATCTCATCCGGGACTCCAAACAACTTTCGGGTTACCGTATGCTAATATCTCTACAACCCTAGCGTCACCGAACCTTAAGTGTGTAGACCCTACGGGTTCGGCAGACATGCAGACATGACCGAGACCCCTCTCCGGTCAATAACCAACAGCGGGATCTGGATACCCATGTTGGCTCCCACATGCTCCATGATGATCTCATCAGATGAACCACGATGTCGAGGATTCAATCAATCCATGTACAATTCCCTTTGTCAATCGGTACATTACTTGCCCGAGACTCGATCGTCGGTATCCCAATACCTAGTTCAATCTCGTTACCGGCAAGTCACTTTACTCGTGCCGTAATGCATGATCTCGTGATCAACCACTTGGTCACATTGAGCTCATTATGATGATGCATTACCGAGTGGGCCAGAGATACCTCTCCGTCATACGGAGTGACAAATCCCAGTCTCGATTCGTGCCAACCCAACAGACACTTTCGGAGATACCTATAATGTACCTTTATAGTCACCCAGTTACGTTGTGACGTTTGGCACACCCAAGGCACTCCTACGGTATCTGGGAGTTGCACAATCTCATGGTCTAAGGAAATGATACTTGACATTCAGAAAAGCTACAGCAAATGAACTACATGATCTTTGAGCTAAGCTTAGGATTGGGTCTTGTCCATCACATCATTCTCCTAATGATGTGATCCCGTTATCAATGACATCCAATGTCCATAGTCAGGAAACCATGACTATCTTTTGATCAACGAGCTAGTCAACTAGAGGCTCACTAGGGACGTGTTGTGGTCTATGTATTCACACATGTATTACGATTTCCGGATAACACAATTATAGCATGAACAATAGACAATTATCATGAACAAAGAAATATAATAATAACCATTTTATTATTGCCTCTAGGGCATATTTCCAATAGTCTCCCACTTGCACTAGAGTCAATAGTCTAGTTACATTGTGATGAATCGAACACCCATGCAGTTCTGGTGTTGATCATGTTTTGCTCTAGGGAGAGGTTTAGTCAACAGATCTACCACATTCAGGTCCGTATGTACTTTACAAATCTCTATGTCTCCATTTTGAACACTTTCACGAATGGAGTTGAAGTGACGCTTGATATGCCTGGTCTTCCTGTGAAACCTGGGCTCCTTGGCAAGGGCAATAGCTCCAGTGTTGTCACAGAAGAGAGTCATCGGGCCCAACGCATTGGGTATGACTCCTAGGTCGGTAATGAACTCCTTCACCCAGACTGCTTCTTGTGTTGCCTCCGAGGCTGCCATGTACTCCGCTTCACATGTAGATCCTGCCACAACACTTTGCTTGCAACTGCACCAACTTACTGCCCCACCATTCGAAATATACACGTATCCGGTTTATGACTTAGAATCATCCAGATCTGTGTCGAAGCTAGCATCGACGTAACCCTTTACGACGAGCTCTTCGTCACCTCCATACACGAGAAACATGTTCTTAGTCCTTTTCAGGTACTTCAAGATATTCTTGACCGATGTCCAGTGTTCCATGCCGGGATTAATTTGGTACCTTCCTACCAAACTTACGGCAAGGTTTACATCAGGTCTAGTACACAGCATAGCATACATGATAGACCCTATGGCCGAGGCATAGGGGACGACACTCATCTTTTCTCTATCTTCTGCTGTGGTCGGGCATTGAGACGTGCTCAATCTCGTACCTTGCAATACAGGCAAGAACCCCTTCTTTGACTGATCCATTTTGAACTTCTTCAATATCTTGTCAAGGTACATACTCTGTGAAAGACCAATGAGGCGTCTCGATCTATCTCTATAGATCTTGATGCCTAATATATAAGCAGCTTCTCCAAGGTCCTTCATTGAAAAACACTTGTTCAAGTACGCCTTTATGCTTTCCAAGAATTCTATATCATTTCCCATCAACAGTATGTCATCCACATACAATAGGAGAAATGCTACAGAGCTCCCACTCACTTTCTTGTAAATGTAGGCTTCTCCATAAGTCTGTGTAAACCCAAACGCTTTGATCATCTCATCAAAACGAATGTTCCAACTCCGAGATGCTTGCACCAGCCCATAAATCGAGCATTGGAGCTTGCACACCTTGTCAGCATTCTTAGGATCGACAAAACCTTCCGGCTGCATCATATACAATTCTTCCTTAAGGAAACCATTAAGGAATGTTGTTTTGACGTCCATTTGCCATATCTCATAATCACAGAATGCGGCAATTGCTAACATGATTCGGACAGACTTCAGCTTCGCTACGGGTGAGAAAGTCTCATCATAATCAACCCCTTGAACTTGTCGATAACCCTTAGCGACAAGCCGAGCTTTATAGATGGTCACATTACCATCCGCGTCTGTCTTCTTCTTAAAGATCCATTTATTTTCTATGGCTCGCCGATCAACGGGCAAGTCATTCAAAGTCCATACTTCATTTTCATACATGGATCCTATCTCGGATTTCATGGCTTCCAGCCATTTGTCGGAATCCGGGCCCGCCATCGCTTCTTCATAGTTCGAAGGTTCACCGTTGTCTAACAACATGATTTCCAAGACAGTGTTGCCGTACCACTCTGGTGCGGAACGTGTCCTTGTGGACCTACGAAGTTCAGTAGTAACTTGATCTGAAGTTTCATGATCATCATCATTAACTTCCTCTCTAGTCGGTGCAGGCACCTCGGGAACATTTTCTTGAGCTGCGCCACTTACCGGTTCAAGAGGTAATACTTCATCAAGTTCTACTTTCCTCCCACTTATTTCTTTCGAGAGAAACTCTTTCTCTAGAAAGGACCCATTCTTGGCAACAAAGATCTTGCCTTCGGATCTGAGGTAGAAGGTATACCCAACAGTTTCTTTAGGGTATCCTATGAAGACGCATTTTTTCGACTTGGGTTCGAGCTTTTCAGGTTGAAGTTTCTTGACGCATCGCATCCCCAAACTTTTAGAAACGACAGCTTAGGTTTCTTCCCAAACCATAATTCATACGGTGTCGTCTCAACGGATTTCGACGGAGCCCTATTTAAAGTGAATGCGGCAGTCTCTAAAGCATAGCCCCAAAATGACAGCGGTAAATCGGTAAGAGACATCATAGACCGCACCATATCCAATAGAGTGCGATTATGATGTTTGGACACACCATTACGCTGAGGTGTTCCAGGAGGCGTGAGTTGTGAAACTATTCCACATTTTCTTAAATGTGTGCAAAATTCGTGACTCAAGTATTCTCCCCCACGATCTGATCGCGAGAACTTGATTTTCTTGTCACGTTGATTCTCAACCTCACTCTGAAATTCCTTGAACTTTTCAAAGGTCTCAGACTTGTGTTTCATTAAGTAGACATACCCATATCTACTCAGGGTGAGAACATAACGATAGCCACCGCGAGCCTCAACACTCACTGGACCGCACACATCAGTATGTATGATTTCCAATAAGTCAAATGATTCGTAATCAAGAGACTCTAAAAGTCCATCTGCATGGAGCTTCTTCATGCGTTTGACACCTATGTGACCAAGGCGGCAGTGCCACAAGTATGTGGGACTATCATTATCAACCTTACATCTTTTGGTATTCACACTATGAATATGTGTAGCATTACGCTCGAGATTCATTAAGAATAAACCATTCACCATCGGAGCATGACCATGAAACATATCTCTCATATAAATAGAACAACCATTATTCTCGGATTTAAATGAGTAGACATCTCGAATTAAACGAGATCCTGATACAATGTTCATGCTCAAAGTTGGCACTAAATAACAATTATTGAGGTTTAAAACTAATCCCGTAGGTAAATGTAGAGGCAGCGTGTCGACGGCGATCACATCGACCTTGGAACCATTCCCGACGCGCATCGTCACCTCGTCCTTCGCCAGTCTCCGCTTATTCCACAGCTCCTGCTTTGAGTTACAAATGTGAGCAACCAATCCTACTTTCGATGGACCAGTTGACAATTGAATCCAATTTTTCCCATTATTTGACTATCCATAATAGTGCGGAAAGAAAGCCCGGAGGAAGAGTGGCCTTGAGTTTCTCGCCCCTTTGCCTTAGGATTCGTTAATTCTCTTTCTCGATGGGACGGGGAAGGGATATAACTCAGCGGTAGAGTGTCACCTTGACGTGGTGGAAGTCATCAGTTCGAGCCTGATTATCCCTAAACCCAATGTGAGTTTTTTCTATTTTGACTTACTCCCCCGCCACGAGCGAACGGGAATGGATAAGAGGCTTGTGGGATTGACGTGATAGGGTAGGGTTGGCTATACTGCTGGTGGCGAACTCCAGGCTAATAATCTGAAGTGCATGGATACAAGTTATACTTGGAAGGAAAGACAATTCCGAATCTGCTTTGTCTACGAATAAGGAAGCTATAAGTAATGCAACTATGAATCTCATGGAGAGTTCAATCCTAGCTCAGGATGAACGCTGGCGGCATGCTTAACACATGCAAGTCGAACGGGAAGTGGTGTTTCCAGTGGCGAACGGGTGAGTGACGCGTAAGAACCTTGGAAATAGGATACTCTGTTTACATAGAAATCCCTACGTCCTTACATTCTATTTAGGATTAGGAATAGGTGTAATCAGACCTGCTTTTGACATATCTATCCTATCTTATTTGGGTACCATATGCACCTCTTTGGGCTTCTATTGAATCGAGAAATTGGATTGTACATCTTTCATCTTTTTGATTTTGATATCGATTTTGATACATATAAGGTGTCCGGGGCCATTTTAGGATTCCATTTCTTAATACCATGACCAAAATGAACTCCTGCTTCTATCATCTCTTTCAAATTAATGTTCCAATATCTTCTTGTCATGTTTTCCACACTTCCTTTTTTTTAATCCTACCATTCCATTACGGAATTTAGTTCTTTTTGAAGATTAAGAAAGATCCGAAATAGCTTGAAATAAATAATAATTGTTCTGGGAGAACCTTGTACTAAGATAAGAGTTGGCCATTGATACATGGTATAAACATAACCACCTTAATGAATTAACTGACTTGTTTTACTTATTAAAATAAAAATCTTAAAAATCTAAAATTTGACCTGTTAGTGTTCTAAGTTCAAAAGTCTAGTAAAGTAAAAAATATTTTTTATGTATCCTTAAATGATATAGGGTTAAATGTTAAATGGGGGTTCTTATGTCTCATAAAAATTGTACCGGTATCAAATACCCAGGAGCTACTACGAGTACTGGTAAGGTACACATCAATTACATGTATATCACATATACCTTTAGTGTTGTCGGCCTTCTTGTCCGCTAAGTATTTGGGGTAGTTCCGCTTCTAGTGACCACTTCCCTTGCAATAAAAACACTCAGTCTCAGGCTTGGGTCCATTCTTTGGCTTCTTCCCGGCAGCTTGCTTACCGGGCACGGCAACTCCCTTGCCGTCCTTCTTGAAGTTCTTTTTACCCTTGCCTTTCTTGAACTTAGTGGTTTTATTCACCATCAATACTTGATGTTCCTTTTTGATTTCCACCTCTGCTGATTTCAGCATTGAATACACCTCAGGAATGGTCTTTTCCATCCCCTGCATATTGAAGTTCATCACAAAGCTCTTGTAGCTCGGTGGAAGCGACTGAAGGATTCTGTCAATGACCGCGTCATCCGGGAGATTAACTCCCAGCTGAGTCAAGCGGTTATGCAACCCAGACATTTTGAGTATGTGCTCACTGACAGAACTATTTTCCTCCATCTTATAGCTGAAGAACTTGTCGGAGACTTCATATCTCTCGACCCGGGCATGAGCTTGGAAAACCATTTTCAGCTCTTCGAACATCTCATATGCTCCGTGTCTCTCAAAACGCTTTTGGAGCCCCGGTTCTAAGCTATAAAGCATGCCGCACTGAACGAGGGAGTAATCATCAGCACGTGACTGCCAAGCGTTCATAACGTCTTGGTTCTCTGGAATAGGTGTGTCACCTAGCGGTGCTTCTAGGACATAATCTTTCTTGGCAGCTATGAGGATGATCCTCAGGTTCCGGACCCAGTCCGTATAGTTGCTGCCATCGTCTTTCAGCTTGGTTTTCTCTAGGAACGCGTTGAAGTTGAGGACAACGTGGGCCATTTGATCTACAAGACATATTGTAAAGATTTTGGACTAAGTTCATGATAATTAAGTTCATCTAATCAAATTACTCAATGAACTCCCACTTAGATAGACATCCCTCCAGTCATCTAAGTGAAACATGATCCGAGTTAACTAGGCCGTGTCCGATCATCACGTGAGACGGACTAGCCAACATTGGTGAACATCTTCATGTTGATCGTATCTCCTATACGACTCATGCTCGACCTTTCGGTCTTCCGTGTTCCGAGGCCATGTTTGTACATGCTAGGCTCGTCAAGTCAACCTAAGTGTATTGCGTGTGTAAATCTGGCTTACACCTGTTGTATTCGAACGTTAGAATCTATCACACCCGATCATCACGTGGTGCTTCGAAACAACGAACCTTCGCAACGGTGCACAGTTAGGGGGAACACTTTCTTGAAATTATTACGAGGGACCATCTTATTTAAGCTACCGCCGTTCTAAGCAAATAAGATGTAAAACATGATAAACATCACATGCAATCAAATAGTGACATGATATGGCCAATATCATTTGCTCCTTTTGATCTCCATCTTCGGGGCTCCATGATCATCGTTGTCACCGGCATGACACCATGATCTCCATCATCATGATCTCCATCATCGTGTCTTATTGAAGTTGTCTCGTCATCTATTACTTCTACTACTATGGCTAACGCTTTAGCAATAAAGTAAAGTAATTACATGACGTTTATGTTGACACGCGGGTCATAAATAAATAAAGACAACTCCTATGGCTCCTGCCGGTTGTCATACTCATCGACATGCAAGTAGTGATTCCTATTACAAGAACATGATCATCTCATACATCACATATATCATTCATCACATCCTTTGGCCATATCACATCACAAAACACTTGCTGCAAAAACAAGTTAGACGTCCTCTAATTGTTGTTGCAAGTTTTTACGTGGCTGCTATAGGTTTCTAGCAAGAACGTTTCTTACCTACGCCAAAACCACAACGTGAATTGCCAATTTCTATTTACCCTTCATAAGGACCCTTTTCATTGTATCTGATCCGACTAAAGTGGGAGAGACAGGCACCCGCCAGCCACCTTATGCAGCTAGTGCATGTCAGTCGGTGGAACCAGTCTCATGTAAGCGTACGTGTAAGGTCGGTCCGGGCCGCTTCATCCCACGATGCCGCCGAATCAAGATAAGACTAGTAACGGCAAGCAAATTGACAACATCGACGCCCACAACTGCTTTGTGTTCTACTCGTGCATAGTAACTACGCATAGACCTGGCTCATGATGCCACTGTTGGGGAACGCAGCAGAATTTTAAAATTTTCTATGCATCACCAAGATCAATCTATGGAGTCATCTAGCAACGAGGGAGAGAGGAGTGCATCTACATACCCTTGTAGATCGCGCGCGGAAGCGTTCAAGAGAACACGGTTGATGGAGTCATACTCGACGTGATCCAAATCACCGATGACCAAGTGCCGAACGGACGGCACCTCCACGTTCAACACGCGTACGGTTGGGAAGACGTCTCCTCCAACTTGATCCAGCAAGGGGGAAGGAGAGGTTGAAGAAGATCCAGTAGCACGACGGCATGGTGGAAGCAACGGTGATCTCGGCAGGGCTTCGCCAAGCACAGGGAGACGGAGGAGTGTCACGACAGGGAGAGGGAGAGGCCAGGGGCTTGGGGTGCGGCTTCCCTCCCTTCCCCCCACTATATATAGGGTGCCTAGGGGGGCGCCGGCCCTAGGAGATCCAATCTCCTAGGGGGCGGCCGCCAAGGGGGTGCCTTGCCCCCCAAGGCAAGGGTGGCGCCCCCCACCCCTAGGGTTTCCAACCCTAGGCACAGGGGAAGGCCCAAGGGGGCACACCAGCCCACTAGGGGCTGGTTCCCCTCCCACTTCAGCCCATGGGGCCCTCCGGGATAGGTGGCCCCACCCGGTGGACCCCCGGGACCCTTCCGGTGGTCCCGGTACAATACCGATTACCCCTGAAACTTTCCCGATGGTCTCGGTCCAATCCGGAAATGTTTAATCCCCACACACGAAAGAAAGCTAGAAATGACCACCGGAGGAGAACGAAGCGCCGGAATGCAAAACGGACAACGGGGAAAATGCTCGAACGCATGAGATGAACATGTATGCAAATGCAAAGCACATGATGACATGATATGAGATGCATGACAACGACAACAACACACGGAGACAAAACCCGAACCCAAGGAAATAAATATAACTTAACGCCAGAAACGGCAAGAGTTGGAGTACAAATAGGGAAAGTTACATCCGGGGTGTTACAGTGCACCCCACTGCTCCTCTCAACCACGATTTCCTCGGCATTGCGGAGGTCAATCGACATGTTCCTTTCCATCAGAAGGCTGCCCTCCGGGAGGTAATCACTGGACTGTTGCATGAATCCCACTTCTTCCCTTCTGAGGTTGATGATCATCCGCTGGGCATCGCTATTTATGGTTTTGCGAACCCCTTGGTCCGTGATACTGTTGTGGGCACTACCTTTGAGATTGATGCTGATGTTGAGGGTGATATAAACACTATTATCTCATTCATGCTGCATGATGAAGCTCTGAATATGAGGCTTACATCTTATGGTCCTTCTGTTTGGATTCTTTATGTGGGATTTCCTATGACTACCAGACATACCACTACCTGCACAGATCCGTTGACAGCTTTGGTAGTTTGATTCATTGGCACAACCCCAGAGGAGACAGAAAGTTCATTCTGATTAGAGCCAAGGTAATCAATCTTCGCCTGGTTCCAAAAAGTCTTGTGGTCCGTTAGCTGGGAGGAGACAGATGCAGTTGGACTGTCTGTGTTACAATGCTGTGGAGCAGCGACTGGAATGCCCATCTGCCTGAGGTGTCGCCCGCCGGAGAAGATCCACCACCTGAGAGTGGTATTCCTCATCCTCTCTATGGTGATGAACTCACAGCTGAACAACTCTATCAGCTCCAGCTCAATAACTGGATTGCACAGCAAGGGGCAGCAAACAATGATGCAGTACCCAATGAGGAGGTGAATGTGCAGAATGTAGAGGTGGAGTTTCAACCCAACTGGGGTGAATGGCCAGCACCTCCACCACAAGCTCCGCCTGCTCTGTACAACTTCCAGGAGTGGTTGGCAAATGAAGGACTACAAGTTCAGGATGGTATTCACCCTACTGATAACATGATGGACAGCCCAGCTGCTGCATGGAATGATTCTATTTCTCTTCATAGCAGTTCTGACTCTAGTGTGGGGTATGAGGATTTGGTTCTTGTCCCTGTTTCCATCATGCAAGCTCTGCAGAGAAACAGTTCTCTTATTTTCAGTCCTGCTGCTTCTCAAGACCTGATGGCTCCTCAAGATTTCATTGACACATCTACTGGCTGAATCAAGTTGTAAGCTTTCTTATCAAAATATGCTTTGTTGCTTTAAAATTCACTTTGGCTCACTGGTGCCAAAAATATTTTCTCAACATTTTCAGTTTGTCAGAAACATACATTGAATTGATATTATACAAGAAATGATTCTGACTAACCTGGCATGTGCAAAAACAAGAAATCTGGTCCTGTTTTGTATATATTTGAATTAGCTTTTTTAACCCCTGCTGCTTGTTATCGTACAACATGCAAATCTTATTTTTTGAAACTTTTGTGACAGTAAAGAATACCCAATTTGCATACATGATTTTTTGATAGTTTTTGTATTACTATCATGCAGATTTTTGTATTATTAATCTGTAATCAATCTCCCCACAAAATAATAATAATCTGTAATCAATCTATGGCCTGTGTTGTGTAAACATTGCCGGTTGCAGTTTACAAATGGTGTGTACCTGGTCCTGCTACGAGGCATCTCCCGTACCGACGGACCATCCGTCTCATCGAATAACCAGGTGCCTGGGCCCGCCATGTGGGTGCTTTATTGCATCAACCCACCCTAAGGATCGACCTTCTGCGTACTTCTACGCATACGCAGAAAAGCCGAATACCCGGATATCTGTCGCTCGCACATGCATCATTAAATGGTGACAGGACACATTCAAACAGCTGAACCTATGGTCTGGATAATGGGATCATATAGTAGTATGACCCAAAACGTTGCTTCCATATTGTTTGGAATATATGTCCTTTAGTAGATTTCAATATGAACTACTAGTACATACTCCAAACACTGATGTATATAGACGTATTTTAGAGTATAGATTCACTCATTTTGCTTTGTATGTAGTCCATATTGAAACGGACGTAATAGTATGCACTCTCACACCCCTCCACCCTCGCCATGTGGCGGACATGCAGCAATTCATTCGGTCTCATATAGTCAGAACGATATATACTGTAGTACCATTATTGCTCGACTTCCTGAAGAGGCGAAGAGCCAATCGCAAGGTTAATAGTTTGGAGATGCCAAGCGCAAGGTTTATAGGAGAACGAGTAGTAGGTGCCGCGTCATTTATAAATAAAGTTGTAGTGTGAGGAGGGCCATGTAATCACTGAGCCTGCGTGTTTTCACTGCTCTTGCACTCCTCCACCGTAAGAATGGCGAAAATTGTAATCTAGTAGTACCTCCTTTCGTCGAAAGCGTGGGACATCCAGCAGTTCTACCACCTCAGTAATAATGACCAATGAGCCATCAAATCACATAGACCCAGCAGTAAGTTGGACGGACGAAGCAACCATCACTCTTGAATCCGCTTCTCCCTTCAACGCAGGCGCCAGCAAGAGGTCGCGTCCACTCTACCCGGGCATGAATGCGGCACCGATTCTTTGGAGCGGCGATGACCGTTTTGGGCGGGAAGCACGCGCGGGCGATGGAGGGGATTTGGGTGGGCCAGGCTGGTCATGAGCGGGCGTGGCAGCTATCCTCCTGTCCCTACCGAATGCCCAGAAACAAGAGGATGCACGGACTCTCGCAGCTAAAATTGTACACTACACACCATCTCTCTGTAGGAGTAGGTCGATCTGTCACTCTCTCTAACATACACATGATGTTAAACACACACACGCACACGCACACATAGGTTCATAGAATAGGAAAATCACACGAGTGCGAAGCCACAGGAAGCGAGATACAAATGGTGTACGTACAAGAAGAGAAGAGGTGACGAATATTCCATCAAACCTGGACTGAGGAGTAGTACTCCCTCCGTCTAGGTGTTAAGTCATCCTATGGAAATCAGATATTCCCAAAATGTTTAGGCGTCGTCCATTAACTTCATATCTCAATCCCCTCCTGGCCTCGTTGCTAGCGAGCGTTGTTACTTAGGGAGCGTTTGGATCCTTACCAAGAACAGCTTATAGCATAGCCAGGCAAGGTTAGGCGTTTTGAACTGTTAAAATATGTTAGCTTTTGTGGGCCAGCTAGCTTGGGTGGGCTAGAAAAACCTTTCTAACTCAGGAGAGCCAGATCGGCTCGCTTCCGACAGCAAACTTCGCGTATTAGTAATTTAGACTAGTAACATATGCATGTTGTACTAGTCCAAGTTTCTCACCACTATGACCAGCCTAAGCAATGTAACTAAACGCTCCTTACTCTGCCTTGTTATCTCCCCTGGAAACCCAATGCATGGAGTGCAACTACGCGTTGATCAGTCAAGAAATCAAAGTCGGCTTGCATGCGGGTTAATATGTGGCCCTACATGGTAGCTAAAACGGCATCTCTTAATTGTTTGGATTAATTTTTGCATTTAGAGACAGAAATCAGGGCTTTGATTGGAGGAATGACCGGTCAAGTTCCAATCTGCTTGCACCTTGGTCCCACTGCACCTTCTAACGTGACTTATTACACCTAGACGGAGGGAGTCGTACGATATACGGTGGCACACTGACTTAGGTCGAATACAAGTGTCCAAAAATGTGTGCATGTTATAATAAGGGTTCACTTAAAATAGTACGTGAGCAAACAGAGGGATCAATTGGACAGTGTTCTCGAGCAGTAGCGATATGTGTGAGGTAAGATACACTGCTGGCGCTTTTAATTTTTCTTATTAATTTGTTTGTTTCACCCTCTGACTCGTGGGACCCAACGTACTATGTGGAGAGAGGTAAGGTGACTAAGGATGCATTATTTCTGCACTACTGTGGATAGTCTTACCACCAAAGCCACATGACACGATTATGATTTAAATCCCAATGACTCCCACACACAAAAAACACGGCATGCTTGTCACACGAATGAAGGAATGTATAAAAGGTTATTTTCCTCTCGTTGTACATAATAGGAGGGTTGTGTAGCTGGTTAGCCTGTTCGCTCATCAAACTTGAGGTATCGAGTTCAATAACTACACTTGAGCATAATTTGTGCCAGGAGGATTCTTTGACTGGTCAAAATGGATGGATACAGAGCTATACGATCTCGTAGTGACCGTATAATCACCTCATCATGTATAAGCCGCAGCCTTGACGCTTGTTTTCTAGGGTTTGCACTCTTGACACTCTCTCCAGTATGTATATACACGTTGGAGCCTCAGCACTTGTGGTTGCTCTCTTCACACTCTCTCACCCTCTCTAGATCTAAACAAGACTTCGTTGGCCTCTCTCTCTCCCCTCACTGTTGTTCTGCTTGTAGTTGCTCTCTTCACACTCTCTCACCCTCTCTAGATCTAAACAAGACTTCGTTGGCCTCTCTCTCTCCCCTTACTGCTAATCAAAGAGCTGGCAGGATCCATCGGCCGGGAAGGGCAGGAGGCTTAACGTTGTCACCGTCGGCGAGGGAGGGAATCCACTACCAGCGCAGCTGTTCACTTTCACCCAGTGGCGGCGCGGGAGGGCCTCCGACCCCTTCTTCTTCACCGTCGTACATAGTGTGGGTCGAACGGCCTCCGGTCACCCACCGAACCACACCCCAAGAACCTTAAGGTATAATTTACTTATTCCACATGCATTGCTCTAGCTGCATGTGGGCTTTTTCTGCTTCTGCACTCGAATCTAGGTGTTGGATCAAACAGGAAAGTAGTGGGGAAAGTTGTATACCATGAATCTAGGACGTGGTTCAAAGAGGAAAGGAATGGGGGAAAGTAGTGGGAAAAGTTGTATAGCATGAATCTAGGATGTGATTCAAAAACTAAAGGAAGGGGGAAAGTAGTGGGGAAAGTTGTATCGCATGAATCTAAGACGTGGTTCAAAGAGGACAGGAATGGGGGAAAGTAGTTGGGAAAGTTGTATAGCACAAATCTAGGACGTGGTTCACAGAGGAAAGGAAGTGGGGAAAGTATAGACTGGCTATCCAGCACCTACGTTGGTCGAAAAGGGAAAACAATGACAAACGCAGTACGCACATCTGTAACGAACTGATCTTTTGTTTTGGGGTACAAGGCTGTAGAGTTTGAGCAGGACTAGATTTGCCACGCTCACATAGGGAAAGGTGTCTAAAGATAACAAAACTAGGACCAACACAAATATGCTCCTTGCTTGTTTGTTCTTTGTTGCAACAGACTGTGCATCACCCCAGTACATCGGTAGATGCACATGGTGCTGGTGCGTCCACTGTCCCGTGTAACTCTTTAGCTGTTGTTAATCTAAGGCCCTGTTTGGTTAAAAACTCCCTAGTCCCGACTCGCTTGGTTCCAGGGACTAAACATGGACTAGAGGTTATTAAATGACATGCTAAAAGACCATGTTACCCCTAGTAATGAACTAATTAATAGAGACAAGGAGCGATGCATGGCAGGGGCAACTGTTGGAAAAAGTCCCAAAAGACTCTCCCTTGGGGTCTTCTTTCTTTAGTCCCAAATGCCCACTTTTGGTCCCTAAAAGTCCCTCCTGTTTGGTTTAGATGGGACTGACACAGAGTTTTTTTAGTCCCTCCACCAAAATGTCCCTGTAAACAAGCACCCTCTAATAATGCCGCTGGAAAATTGATGCAATGCCACAGTTACAAGAAAATTACATGTTTAACGAATTTTATTGTTAATATAATCTCTCTGTTAATATTAATCAGTGCCACCATTTGAGGAATGCTACTGTCTTGATTTCTTTCCCATTTAGATAAGGTAGATGCTTCTTTTTGTTGGCTTCTGTGTCATCCACCGTTATTGACCACTAGTTGTTTCCTTTGCACCTCTGTGTAAATAGGGTTATCTACTTCACCTCGTTGCCATTGTGACCTTTTGTTGCACTGCACAAAACACTTTTGTTTTAAGAGTGTTTTGTGAAGTTCAACCAAAGTGTCACACCAACAATGTTGCTTGGTTGATTGATCTTAGTGGAACTGCACAAGAGGAGATCTTACTTCCTATCCGTGTTGGCAAATTTGGTTCAGATCTTCTTCTTGTGAATTGTTTGAATTCCGCGTCATGAGAGGTCAGTACTAGCCTTCTTTCACATGATTCTGTAGTGTGCTTTCATATGTTCTGCTACTTGTACGGTAATGTTGCTTGATTTTAGTGAACTACACAAATGGAGACAAGACTTCCAATCTGTATGTGCACCGCAATATCCCATTGAGGTAAGATGAGGATATTTCACAACTGTTGGCCTGTATTTTGCCACTTTGATCAGAAAATTAATGTCATTGTTTAGTACTATACTTATGTAACCTAATTGACATGCCAAATCTTACATTGAAGGCAAAGCTTGTCTGTTATTGAACCAAGTGATGAAGGGGAAGAACAAGCGGAAGAAAAACAAAAATCAACTCCTAGTTCTGTAATGAAGCACTGGAACTGTGATGACACAAGTAATGATATAGTTTTGCATCTTAATTTATTGCTATGGCTGGAACGAGCAATTGTTTTGCCCCTAATTTGATGCCACTCTTAATGTAATACGTAATTATCTCTACTTGTGCAAATAGGGATCTTCTTTGAAGATACCATATATTTTAGTGGAACTGCACAAGAAGATGATGGAAACATTAATCTAATTGAGGAGTATATAGTAAGCATGGCCACCACAGTAGATAGCAACAGATGGTTCCGGAGAAGTGCTTCATCTGTATGCTCTACACAATAAGCCTCCTGACAAAGGTTGGTACTCGCCCACTGATTTCATCCATATGATTGAGCTTTGTCATCTCTATTGGTGTTGTGCTACTATTTAGATACTGTCATCAAAAAGTAGTATTATCCTTGAGAAGTGCTTCATCTGTGTTGTTTTAAATATTTCCTTTCCCTTTTTCGAGCAAACAGGGATGCAACCATTTAGTTAGCCTCTTGTCTTTGCACAATAGGATCATCCTCCTCTGAAGAAGAATATGGAGTACGTGAAGTGACTAGTTCTGATTATGCCAGGATGAAGAAGACCTATCTATCTTCTCATCGGAAGGAGCAGTTGAACGAAGGTTACATTCCCCTCACAAGACCAAACTAACTTCAGCTCAGAAGGACTGACAAATCTCCATTTTCTTGCTGTGATGCGCGAGTACAATGTTGTTCTAAGATTCTTTCTGGTGAGTTCCATTTTTCTAAAAGTGTGCTCTACATGGACCATGTAGGTGCCTGTTTAAACTGTCAATTCATAGTACAGTTTTCTTTATACTAATCACTTTTTTGTATTTGTGCAAACAGGGATGCTCAGCTTGATTTGAATGGGAACTGCACAAAATGTTCATGAATACATCGAGTCATTCATTTCCACCACAAGAAAGGAGGTGCCGATAAGTTCAAGGCGTTGCAACATATAAGGGCGAAATCATACAAGCTATGCACGAATTTGATTGATTTTGGTGGAACTGCATGATACGTCTCCGTCGTATCTATAATTTTTTATTGTTCCATGCCAATATTCTACAACTTTCATATACTTTTGGCAACTTTTTATACTATTTTTGGGACTAACATATTGATCCAGTGCCTAGTGTCAGTTCTTGTTTGTTGCATGTTTTTTGTTTCACAGAATATCCATATCAAACGGAGTCCAAACGGGATAAAAACGGACGGAGATTTTTTTTGGAATATATATGATTTTTGGGAAGAAAAATCCACGTGAGACGATGCCCGAGTGCGCCACGAGGCAGGGGGCGCGCCCCTGACCCTCGTGGCAACCCCGTAAGGCGGTTGATGCCCTTCTTTCTCCGCAAGAAATCTAATATCCGGATAGAGATCATGTTAAAATTTCAGCCCAATCGGAGTTACGGATCTCCGGGAATATAAGAAACGGTGAAAGGGTCGAATCTGAGAACGCAGAAACAGAGAGAGACAGAGAGACATATCCAATCTAGGAGGGGCTCTAGCCCCTCCCACGCCATGGAGGCCATGGACTAGAGGGGAAACCCTTCTCCCACCTAGGGAGGACGTCAAGGAAGAAGAAGAAGGAGGGGGCTCTCTCTCCCTCGCTTCCGGTGGCACCGGAGTGCCACCGGGGGCCATCATCATCACCGCAATCTTCACCAACAACTTCACCGCCATCATCATCAACTCTTCCCCCTCTATGCAGCTGTGTAACCTCTCTCTTACCCATTGTAATCTCTACTTAAACATGGTGCTCAATGCTATATATTATTTCCCAATGATGTATGGCTATTGAGGGAGTCCTGGATTAGGGGGTGTCCGGATAGCCGGACTATAACCTTTGGCCGGACTCTTGGACTATGAAGATACAAGATTGAAGAATTCATCCCGTGTACGGGTGGAACTTTCCTTGGCGTGGAAGGCAAGCTTGGCAATACGGATATATAGATCTCCTCCCATTGTAACCGACTCTGTGTAACCCTAGCCCTCTCCGGTGCCTATATAAACCGGAGGGTTTTAGTCCATAGGACGAACAACAATCATATCATAGGCTAGCTTCTAGGGTTTAGCCTCTTTGATCTCGTGGTAGATCTGTTGGAAATATGCCCTAGAGGCAATAATAAAAGTATTATTATATTTCAATGTTCATGATAATTGTCTTTTATTCATGCTATAACTGTATTATCCGGAAATCGTAATACACGTGTGAATACTCAGACCACAATATGTCCCTGGTGAGCCTCTAGTTGACTAGCTTGTTGTGATCAACAGATAGTCATGGTTTCCTGACTATGGACATTGGATGTCGCTGATAACGGGATCACATCATTAGGAGAATGATGTGATGGACAAGACCCAATCCTAAGCATAGCATAAAAGATCGTGTAGTTCGTTTTGCTAGAGCTTTTCCAGTGTCAAGTATCTCTTCCTTCGACCATGAGATCGTGTAACTCCCGGATACCGTAAGAGTGCCTTGGGTGTATCAAACGTCACAACGTAACTGGGTGACTATAAAGGTGCATTACAGGTATCTCCGAAAGTATCTGTTGGGTTGACACGGATCAAGACTGGGATTTGTCACTCCGTATGACGGAGAGGTATCTCTGGGCCCACTCGGTAATGCATCATCATAATGAGCTCAATGTGACCAAGGTGTTGGACACGGGATCATGCATTACGGTACGAGTAAAGTGACTTGCCGGTAACGAGACTGAACAAGGTATTGGGATACCGACGATCGAGTCTCGGGCAAGTAACGTACCGATTGACAAAGGGAATTGCATACAGGGTTTGATCGAATCCTCGACATCGTGGTTCATCCGATGACAACATCGAGGAGCATGTGGGAGCCATCATGGGTATCCAGATCCCGCTGTTGGTTATTGATTGAGAGCGTCTCGGTCATGTCTGCATGTCTCCCGAACCCGTAGGGTCTACACACTTAAGGTTCGGTGATGCTAGGGTTGTTAGGAAGACTAGTATGTGACTACCGAATGTTGTTCGGAGTCCCGGATGGGATCCTGGATGTCACGAGGAGATCCGGAAGGGTCCGGAGGTAAAGATTTATATATGGGAAGTTGTCAAACGGACACCGGGAAGTTTTGGGGTCATACCGGTATTGTACCGGGGCCACCGGAAGGGTTCCGGGGGTCCACCGGGAGGGGCCACCCCTCCCGGGGGGCACATGGGCTGCGTGGGGCAGGGAGCCAGCCCCTGGTGGGCTGGCCGCACCCCCTCCCTTGGGACCATGCGCCTAGGGTTGAGGGGGAACCCTAGAGGGGGCGCCCCCCTTGGCTTGGGGGGCAAGCCACCCTCTCCCCTCTCCCCTAGGCCGCCGCACCCCCCCCCCCTAGATGGGTTCTAGGGGGCCGGCCCCCTTCTCCCTTCCCCCTATAAATAGAGGGGTGAGGGTAGGGCAGCCGGACCACCCTCCAAGGCGCAGCCCTCCCCTCCCCAACACCTCTCCTCCTCCGTTGTGTGCTTGGCGAAGCCCTGTCGGAGTACTGCCTCTCCACCATCACCACGCCGTCGTGCTGCCGGTGGAGCTGTCTTCCTCAACCTCTCCTTCCCCCTTGCTGGATCAAGAAGGAGGAGACGTCTCCCGTCCCGTACGTGTGTTGAACGCGGAGGTGCTGTCCGTTCAGCACTTGGTCATCGGTGATTCGAATCACGTCGAGTACGACTACATCATCACCTTGCAAGATTCCGCACGCGATCTACAAGTGGTATGTAGATGCAAACTCTCTCCCTTGACTCGTTGCTTAGATGAACTCATAGATGGATCTTGGTGAAACTGTAGGAAAAATTTTAATTTTCTGCAACGTTCCCCAACAGTGGCATCATGAGCTAGGTCTATGCGTAGTTCTCTTTGCACGAGTAGAACACAATTTTGTTGTGGGCGTGGATTTTGTCATCTTACTTGCCTCTACTAGTCTTTTCTTGCTCAACGGTATTGTGGGATGAAGCGGCCCGGACCAACCTTACACGTACGCTTACGTGAGACCGGTTCCACCGACTGACATGCACTAGTTGCATAAGGTGGCTGGCGGGTGTCTGTCTCTCCCACTTTAGTTGGAGCGGAATCGATGAACAGGGCCCTTATGAAGGGTACATAGAAGTTGACAAAATCACGTTGTGGTGATTCGTAGGTAGGAAAACGTTCTTGCTAGAACCCAATTGCAGCCACGTAAAAGATGCAACAACAATTAGAGGACGTCTAACTTGTTTTTGCAGCGATTGATCATGTGATGTGATATGGCCAGAAGTTGTGATGAATGATGAATTGTGATGTATGAGATCATGTTCTTTGTAATAGGATTCACGACTTGCATGTCAATGAGTATGACAACCGGCAGGAGCCATAGGAGTTGTCTTTATTTTTTGTATGACCTGTGTGTCATTGAAGAACGCCATGTAACTCACTTTACTTTATTGCTAAACGTTAGTCATGGAAGTAGAAGTAGTCGTTGGCGTGAAAACTTCATGAAGACACGATGATGGAGATCATGATGATGGAGATCATGGTGTCAAGCCGGTGACAAGATAATCATGGAGCCCCGAAGATGAAGATCAATGGAGCTATATGATATTGGCCATATCATGTCACAAATATATAATTGCATGTGATGTTTATTATGTTCATGCATCTTGTTTACTTAGGACGACGGTAGTAAATAAGATGATCCCTTATAAAATTTCAAGAAGTGTTCTCCCCTAACTGTGCACCATTGCTACAATTCGTCGCTTCTAAGCACCACGTGATGATCGGGTGTGATGGATTCTTACGTTCACATACAATGGGTGTAAGACAGTTTTACACAGCGAAAACACTTAGGGTTAACTTGACGAGCCTAGCATGTGCAGACATGGCCTCGGAACACGGAGACCGAAAGGTCAAACACGAATCGTATGGAAGATACGATCAACATGAGAATGTTCACCGACGATGACTAGTCCGTCTCACGTGATGATCGGACACGGGCTAGTCGACTCGGATCGTGTAACACTTAGATGACTAGAGGGATGTCTAATCTAAGTGGGAGTTCATAATTTGATTAGAACTTTATTATCATGAACTTAGTCTAAAACCTTTGCAAATATGTCTTGTAGATCACTGTCCAACGCTAATGTCAACATGAACTTCAACGCGTTCCTAGAGAAAACCAAGCTGAAAGATGATGGCAGCAACTATACGGACTGGGTCCGGAACCTGAGGATTATCCTCATAGCTGCCAGGAAACAATATGTCCTAGAAGGACCGCTAGGTGACGCTCCCGTCCCAGAGAACCAAGACATTATGAATGCTTGGCAGTCTCGTGCTGATGATTACTCCCTCGTTCAGTGCGGCATGCTTTACAGCTTAGAACCGGGGCTCCAAAAGCGTTTTGAGCACCACAGAGCATATGAGATGTTCGAAGAGCTGAAACTAGTTTTTCAAGCTCATGCCCAGGTCGAGATATATGATGTCTCCGACAAGTTCTACAGTTGTAAGATGGAGGAAAACAGTTCTGTTAGTGAGCACATCCTGAAGATGTCTGGGTTGCACAACCGTATGACCCAGCTGAACATTAACCTCCCAGATGAGGCGGTCATTGACAGAATCCTCCAGTCGCTCCCACCAAGCTACAAGAGCTTCGTGATGAACTACAACATGCAGGGGATGGAAAAGACCATTCCTGAAGTGTTCTCGATGCTGAAGTCAGCAGAGGCTGAAATCAAGAAAGAACATCAAGTGTTGATGGTCAATAAGACCACTAAGTTCAAGAAGGGCAAGGGTAAGAAGAACTTCAAGAAGGACGGCAAAGATGTTGCCGCGCCTGGTAAGCCAGTTACCGGGAAGAAGTCAAAGAATGGACCCAAGCCTGAGACTGAGTGCTTTTATTGCAAGGGGAAGGGTCACTGGAAGCGGAACTGCCCCAAATACTTAGCGGATAAGAAGGCCGGCAACACCAAAGGTATATTTGATATACATGTGATTGATGTGTACCTTACCAGTACTCGTAGTAACTCCTGGGTATTTGATACCGGTGTCGTTGCTCATATTTGTAACTCACAGCAGGAGCTGCGGAATAAACGGAGACTGGCGAAGGACGAGGTGACGATGCGCGTCGGGAATGGTTCCAGAGTCGATGTGATCGCCGTCGGCACGCTGCCTCTACATTTACCTACGGGATTAGTTTTGAACCTTAATAATTGTTATTTAGTGCCAAGTTTGAGCATGAACATTGTATCTGGATCTCATTTAATACGAGATGGCTACTCATTTAAGTCTGAGAATAATGGTTGTTCATTTATATGAGAGATATGTTTTATGGTCATGCTCCGATGGTCAATGGTTTATTCTTAATGAATCTCGAGCGTAATATTACACATGTTCATAGTGTAGATGCCAAAAGATTTAAAGTTGATAACGATAGTCCCACATACTTGTGGCACTGCCGCCTTGGTCACATTGGTGTCAAGCGCATGAAGAAGCTCCATGCCGATGGACTTTTAGAGTCTCTTGATTATGAATCATTTGACACGTGCGAACCATGCCTCTTGGGCAAAATGACCAAGACTCCGTTCTCCGGAACAATGGAGCGAGCAACCAACTTGTTGGAAATCATACATATCGATGTGTGCGGTCCAATGAGCATTGAGGCTCGCGGAGGATATCGTTATGTTCTCACTCTCACAGATGACTTGAGTAGATATGGGTATGTCTACTTAATGAAACACAAGTCTGAGACCTTTGAAAAGTTCAAGGAATTTCAGAATGAGGTAGAGAATCAACGTGACCGAAAGATAAAATTCTTACGATCAGATCGTGGAGGAGAATACTTAAGTCACGAATTTGGTACACACTTAAGGAAATGTGGAATCGTTTCACAGCTCACGCCGCCTGGAACACCTCAGCGAAACGGTGTGTCCGAACGTCGTAATCGCACCCTATTGGATATGGTGCGGTCTATGATGTCTCTTACCGATTTACCGCTATCATTTTGGGGATACGCTCTAGAGACAGCTACATTCACTTTAAATAGGGCACCGTCTAAATCCGTTGAGACGACACCGTATGAATTATGGTTTGGAAAGAAACCTAAGCTGTCGTTTCTAAAAGTTTGGGGATGCAATGCTTATGTCAAGAAACTTCAACCTGAAAAGCTCGAACCCAAGTCGGAAAAATGCGTATTCATAGGATACCCTAAGGAAACTGTCGGGTATACCTTCTACTTAAGATCCGAAGGCAAGATCTTTGTTGCCAAGAACGGATGCTTTCTGGAAAAAGAGTTTCTCTCGAAAGAAGTAAGTGGGAGGAAAGTAGAACTCGATGAAGTACTACCTCTTGAGCGGGAAAGTGGCGCAGCGCAGGAAACCGTTCCTGTGATGCCCACACCAACTGAAGAGGAAAACAATGATGATGATCAAGGTACTTCGGATCAAGTTACTGCTGAACTTCGTAGGTCCACTAGGACACGTTCCGCACCAGAGTGGTACGGCAACCCTGTCCTGGAAATCATGTTGTTAGACAACAATGAACCTTCGAACTATGAAGAAGCGATGGCGGGCCCGGACTCCAACAAATGGCTTGAAGCCATGAAATCCGAGATAGAATCCATGTATGAAAACAAAGTATGGACTTTGACAGACTTGCCCAATGATCGGCGAGCGATAGAAAACAAATGGATCTTTAAGAAGAAGACAGACGCGGATGGTAATGTCACCATCTATAAAGCTCGACTTGTCGCTAAGGGTTATCAACAGGTTCAAGGGATTGACTACGACGAGACATTCTCTCCCATAGCGAAGCTAAAGTCCGTCCGAATCATGTTAGCAATTGCAGCATACTATGATTATGAGATATGGCAAATGGACATCAAAACGGCATTCCTTAACGGGCATCTTAAGGAAGAACTGTATATGATGCAGCCGGAAGGTTTTGTCGATCCTCGGAACGCTAACAAAGTATGCAAGCTCCAGCGATCCATTTATGGACTGGTGCAAGCATCTCGGAGTTGGAACATTCGCTTTGATGAGATGATCAAAGCGTTTGGGTTTATGCAGACTTATGGAGAAGCCTGCGTTTACAAGAAAGTGAGTGGGAGCTCTGTAGCATTTCTCATATTATATGTAGATGACATACTCTTGATGGGAAATAATATAGAATTTCTGGACAGCATTAAGGCCTACTTGAATAAGTGTTTTTCAATGAAGGACCTTGGAGAAGCTGCTTATATATTAGGCATCAAGATCTATAGAGATAGATCGAGACGCCTCATAGGTCTTTCACAAAGCACATACCTTGATAAGATTTTGAAGAGGTTCAAAATGGATCAGTCCAAGAAGGGGTTCTTGCCTATGTTACAAGGTGTGAGATTGAGCTCGGCTCAGTCACCAACCACGGCAAAAGATAAAGAAGAGATGAGTGTCATCCCCTATGCTTCAGCCATAGGATCTATTATGTATGCCATGCTGTGTACCAGACCCGATGTAAACCTTGCCGTAAGTTTGGTAGCAAGATACCAAAGTAATCCCGGCAAGGAACACTGGACAGCGGTCAAGAATATCCTGAAGTACCTGAAAAGGACGAAGGACATGTTTCTCGTTTATGGAAGAGACGAAGAGCTCGTCGTAAAGGGTTACGTCGACGCTAGCTTCGACTCAGATCTGGATGACTCTAAGTCACAAACCGGATACGTGTATATGTTGAATGGTGGAGCAGTAAGCTGGTGCAGCTGCAAGCAGAGCGTCGTGGTGGGATCTACGTGTGAAGCGGAGTACATGGCAGCCTCGGAGGCAGCACATGAAGCGATTTGGGTGAAGGAGTTCATCACCGACCTAGGAGTCATACCCAATGCGTCGGGGCCGATCAAACTCTTCTGTGACAACACTGGAGCTATTGCCCTTGCCAAGGAGCCCAGGTTTCACAAGAAGACCAGGCACATCAAGCGTCGTTTCAACTCCATCCGTGAAAATGTTCAAGATGGAGACATAGAGATTTGCAAAGTGCACACAGATCTGAATGTCGCAGATCCGCTGACTAAACCTCTCTCGCGTGCAAAACATGATCAACACCAGAACTCTATGGGTGTTCGATTCATCACAATGTAACTAGATTGGTGACTCTAGTGCAAGTGGGAGACTGTTGGAAATATGCCCTAGAGGCAATAATAAAAGTATTATTATATTTCAATGTTCATGATAATTGTCTTTTATTCATGCTATAACTGTATTATCCGGAAATCGTAATACACGTGTGAATACTCAGACCATAATATGTCCCTGGTGAGCCTCTAGTTGACTAGCTCGTTGTGATCAACAGATAGTCATGGTTTCCTGACTATGGACATTGGATGTCGTTGATAACGGGATCACATCATTAGGAGAATGATGTGATGGACAAGACCCAATCCTAAGCATAGCATAAAAGATCGTGTAGTTCGTTTTGCTAGAGCTTTGCCAGTGTCAAGTATCTCTTCCTTCGACCATGAGATCGTGTAACTCCCGGATACCGTAAGAGTGCCTTGGGTGTATCAAACGTCACAACGTAACTGGGTGACTATAAAGGTGCATTACAGGTATCTTCGAAAGTATTTGTTGGGTTGACACGGATCAAGACTGGGATTTGTCACTCCGTATGACGGAGAGGTATCTCTGGGCCCACTCGGTAATGCATCATCATAATGAGCTCAATGTGACCAAGGTGTTGGACACGGGATCATGCATTACGGTACGAGTAAAGTGACTTGCCGGTAACGAGACTGAACAAGGTATTGGGATACCGACGATCGAGTCTCGGGCAAGTAACGTACCGATTGACAAAGGGAATTTCATACAGGGTTTGATCGAATCCTCGACATCATGGTTCATCCGATGACAACATCGAGGAGCATGTGGGAGCCATCATGGGTATCCAGATCCCGCTGTTGGTTATTGACTGAGAGCGTCTCGGTCATGTCTGCATGTCTCCCGAACCCGTAGGGTCTACACACTTAAGGTTCGGTGACGCTAGGGTTGTTAGGAAGACTAGTATGTGACTACCGAATGTTGTTCGGAGTCCCGGATGGGATCCTGGACGTCACGAGGAGATCCGGAAGGGTCCGGAGGTAAAGATTTATATATGGGAAGTTGTCAAACGGACACCGGGAAGTTTCGGGGTCATACCGGTATTGTACCGGGGCCACCGGAAGGGTTCCAGGGGTCCACCGGGAGGGGCCACCCCTCCCGGGGGGCCACATGGGCTGCATGGGGCAGGGAGCCAGCCCCTGGTGGGCTGGCCGCACCCCCCTCCCTTGGGCCCATGCGCCTAGGGTTGAGGGGGAACCCTAGAGGGGGCGTCCCCCTTGGCTTGGGGGGCAAGCCACCCTCTCCCCTCTCCCCTAGGCCGCCGCACCCCCCCCTAGATGGGTTCTAGGGGGCCGGCCCCCTTCTCCCTTCCCCCTATAAATAGAGGGGTGAGGGGAGGGCAGCCGGACCACCCTCCAAGGCGCAGCCCTCCCCTCCCCAACACCTCTCCTCCTCCGTTGTGTGCTTGGCGAAGCCCTGTCGGAGTACTGCCTCTCCACCATCACCACGCCGTCGTGCTGCCGGTGGAGCTGTCTTCCTCAACCTCTCCTTCCCCCTTGCTGGATCAAGAAGGAGGAGACGTCTCCTGTCCTGTACGTGTGTTGAACGCGGAGGTGCTGTCCGTTCAGCACTTGGTCATCGGTGATTCGAATCACGTCGAGTACGACTACATCATCACCTTGCAAGCTTCCGCACGCGATCTACAAGTGGTATGTAGATGCAAACTCTCTCCCTTGACTCGTTGCTTAGATGAACTCATAGATGGATCTTGGTGAAACTGTAGGAAAAATTTTAATTTTCTGCAACGTTCCCCAACGAGATCTACTCTTGTACTACCCATATCATCAATATTAATCAAGCAGGAGTAGGGTTTTACCTCCATCGAGAGGGCCCGAACCTGGGTAAAAACATTGTGTCCCTTGTCTCCTGTTACCATCCGCCTAGACGCACAGTTCGGGACCCCCTACCCGAGATCCGCCGGTTTTGACACCGACATTGGTGCTTTCATTGAGAGTTCCTCTGTGTCATCACCTTTAGGCCCGATGGCTCCTCCGATCATCAACAACGATGCGGTCCAGGGTGAGACCTTTCTCCTCGGACAGATCTTCGTGTTCAGCGGCTTTGCACCGTGGGCTAATTCGCTTGGTCATCTGGAGAAGATTGAAAGCTACGCCCCTAGCCATCAGGTCAGATTTGGAAGTTTGAACTACACGGCTGACATCCGCGGAGACTTGATCTTCGATGGATCCGAGCCACAACCAAGCGCGTCGCACTGTCATGATGGGCAAGACTTAGCTCTACCGCTGAACAGTGCCCTGGAGGCCGCACCCACAACAGCTCTGACCCTTAGGTCGGAGCCAATTGCGCCGATCGAGGGCGGGTGGCTAGACACCGCCTCAGGAGCTGCAGTCTCAACGGCGATCGAGCCAAACACCAGCTTTATCCTCTGCGAAGCCCGTGACTCCAAGGTGCCGGACCCTGCTCCGGACTCCGAACCCTCCGCGCCCTTGCCAATCGAATCCGATTGGGCGCCGATTATGGAATTCACCGCCATAGATATCTTTCAACACTCGCCCTTCGGCGACATTCTGAATTCACTAAGGTCTCTCTCTTTGTCAGGAGAGCCCTGGCCGGATTATGGCCAACAGGATTGGGATGCGGACAATGAAGAAATTCGACGCCCACCCACCACCCACTTCGTAGCCACTGTCGACGATTTAACCGACATGCTTGACTTCGACTCCGAAGACATCGACGGCATGGACGACGATGTAGGAGGCAAATAGGAACCAGCGCCCACAAGGCACTGGACAGCCACCCCATCCTACGATGTATACATGGTGGACACACCCAAAGGAAATGACGAGGACGAACGGGAGGACGCAACGAAGGGTCGTTCCTCCGAAAAGCAGTCAAAGCGGCAGCGTAAGCGCCGCTCCAAGCCCTGCCTCGACAGAGATAGCGGTCATACAGACCCAGCCACAGAGCAGGGTGAGCCGGCGAACGATGAACATGGCATCGAGCAACCGTCCGAACAAGGCAACTTGGATAAACAAACCGCACAACCCGTCCCCGGCGAAGATAACAGTCCGGACGACCTCACACCGGACAAGTTCCTGGAGCAGAAGAACCTCCACAAAAGGCTCGTCGCCACTGCGCGTAGCCTGAAAAAGCAGAAGCGGAAGCTCAAAACTGCAGAAGATGCACTCAGAATCAGGTGGAGCAAAGTACTCAACACCGCAGACAAATACGGCGACAGTCGCCACACAAAAAGCTACCCGAAGCGAAAGCTCCTGCCTGAATTTGATGAGGAGGCCTTAGAACCTCCGCAATCAACAAATAAGGAAGCCACCCGGTCGGATAAACGACCCCATGGCCAATATAGAGCGGCAAGAGGCGCCTCACACAAGCCAGCACGCAACCCACTCAAGGATTCGCATAAAAAAGATGGCCCAGCCAGATCTATCTACGGGCCAAGAAAGCAAGCTTTAGTAAGCAATGCAACACAACAAACATCCGAACACTACGGCACACCCAAATACAAGGGTGCCGCACACCCCCTATGTTTCACCGATGAGGTGCTGGACCATGAATTTCCAGCAGGATTCAAGCCCGTAAACATAGAGGCGTACGATGGAACGACAGACCCTAGAGTCTGGATTGAGGACTATATCCTCCATATCCATACGGCCAGAGGAGACGACCTCCACGCCATAAAATACTTACCCCTCAAGCTCAAAGGGTCAGCCAGGCATTGGCTTAAAGGCCTTCCTGAAAACACCATTGGAAGTTGGGAAGAGCTCGAGGATGCTTTTCGGGCAAATTTTCAAGGGACCTATGTCCGGCCTCCGGATGCAGACGATTTAAGTCATATAACTCAATAGCCCGGAGAGTCAGCCCGGAAACTCTAGAACAGATTTCTTACTATAAAGAACCAGATAGTCGACTGTCCGAACACCGAAGCCTTGGCAGCTTTCAAACACAGCGTTCGAGACGAATGGCTCGCCAAACACCTCAGCCAAGAAAAGCCAAGAACAATGGCCGCATTAACAAGCCTCATGACCCGCTTTTGCGCGGGAGAGGACAGCTGGTTGGCAAGATGTAGCACCAATGACCCAAGTACATCCGAAGTCAGGGACGGAAACGAGAAACCGCGTCGCAGCAAGGACCAGCGCCGAAATAAGGGAAATAGCCCGAAGAGCACGGCAGTCAACACCGGATTCAAAAGCTCTCAACAGGGTCAGAAAAAGCTGCCCCTCAAGGATAACAGGGATGAGCTATCTAGCCTAAACAAAATCTTGGACAAAATATGTCAAATCCACAGCACTCCCGGGAAGCCTGCAAACCATACCCACAGAGAATGTTGGGTCTTCAAGCAATCCGGCAAACTCAACGCCGAACACAAGGGGCTCGATACACCAAGTGAGGACGATGACGAACCCCACAAGCATAGCACCGGGAAACAAAATAATTTCCCACAAGAAGTCAATACAATAAACTTACTTCACGTGACAAAAGGGAAAAACAAAGTGGTGCCTATAGAGATACGTGCCATGTGGCCTATCACAAAGGAGTCTCGCCACTGGTTGTTAAAACCGATCAACTTCGACCATCAGGATTACTCCGAAATTATCTGGAACGTAGGTTGGACCGCCTTGGTATTAGATCCAATAATCGACGGATTCCACTTTACACAAGTCCTGATGGACGGTGGCAGTGGTCTAAACCTGCTATATCAGGACACAGTCCGCAAAATGGGGATGGACCCAACAAAAATTCGCCATAGCAACACTTCCTTTAAAGGAGTAACGCCAGGCCCGGATGCCCATTGCAAGGGTTCTCTCCTGCTAGAAGTAATATTCAGTTCCCCCGATAACTTCTGCCGTGAAAAGCTAACCTTCCACATCGCCCCATTTTCAAGTGGCTATCAAGCACTACTAGGACGTGAAGCTTTCACCTGCTTTAATGCAATACTGCATTATGCATCTCGCACGCTTAAGATGCCTGGCCCACGAGGCATCATCTCACTAAAGGGAAACATTGAATGTTCCTCGCGCGCAGAAGACTATACGGCTGCCTTGACAGACACACATTAAAACAGCTTCACCAACAAAAGCATCTAATATGTCATTAAGACCACGGCGACGGCTAGGCGAGTCCGGAGCAAACTTATAATTGATAAAAGGTTTTTGTAGCCGTACACCCCTATACAAGGGGCTCCGCATATGTAAAATAAGCGACAATAAAGCTCAATTTTCCCCATCTTGAATTATACTTTGTTTATTTAGTACAACATATATTTCGCACGGCTATTCTTCTTTCAACTAAGTTCCTCTCTTTTACAGATGAACATCGTGCTACACCCGTCCAGGACACGGCGCAACGGAGACACAGGCGCGGACGTGCAGCAAGGACCTGTCCCAAGGATTCTCTTTAGATTAAGACCCTGCATAAACCTTTTTCACTGTCTCTTGCTGATTCACATCCCCCAGATTCACAGTATAACCGAGGAGGAGGCTGGCGTCTTGGCATGTGGCCACGTCAGAATTTCGCACGTACCTGGACACCAGGGACTTATTATCATGGGCACTGCTCAGCCCGTTTTTATAAAGACCGAATACCTTAGGGAGTGTTCGGCGTCGTGAGTTTGGACTTATATGCATCGGCTCTGAATCATGTCTTTGGTCAAATGTTGGGTTTGCCCGGCTCTTGTGTTTTGCTGCCTTACGTTCCGCTCTATCGGCTATGGTGGCACCAGGAGAACTACTGCGATTGTGCCCCGGTTCAGCCAGGCGAGCACCTTAGTAGAGAAAGCCGAAAACTGATTGTCATGATATACCATGAGACTGGTCAACCACTCGATGACCTATCGGAGTCTTCGGGATTCCTCCGCATTAACGAAGGGTCGTTTCCCGGCCAGGCACACACGCGCCCCGAGTTCGGGTGAGCGCGGCGCCACCAGGGGCCATATAGTAGCCCCCTGTCAAACTCCTATGGCTAAGTGAAAGTGATAAAGCATTATAGTCCGATTGCCTAGTTCGCTGCGCTATCACCTCCTTCATGGACCAAGACGTTGGATCAAGTGTGAGAATGCGCCTTCTGCGAACACCCCCACATTATATGCGTGGGGGCTGAAGCCGACGACTGCCATCTTTCAGATTATATACACATATACCTCAACGGCCACACAGGAGGCATTATAATAGTTGCAGGCACAAGTATAAAAAGCTTCTACAATTCATCAAAATATTGTTTTACAATAATACACGTTATTCGAACATAATATCCTTCGAGCACTGCGTCTCTATCAAACGAGCGCCTTGCAGAACTTCCTGAAAATAGTGCTCAGCAGGTATTCGGCCTCCGTCCGAATCTTAGGATGCAACAGCGGCGGCCTCCATCTCCGCCCAGTATGTCTTGACACGGGAAAGGGCCATCCGCGCACCCTCTATGCATGCTGACCTCTTCATCGCATTGATATGCGGCACTGCACCAAGGAACTGCTGCACCAAGCTAAAATAACTGTTCGGGGCTGGCCTTTCCGGCCACAGATGATTAACGACATCCTTCATGGCGAGTCCGGACAACCTATTCAGTTCGGCCCATTCGGCCAAACGATCGGTAAACAGAAGCGGACGCTCGGGATTGTTGAATTGTGACCAGAAGAGCTTCTCCACTTCGCTATCTTTCTGATCTCGAAAATGTTCGGCCACATCAGCGGCACTCACATCTAAATCCACATAATGCGTCCGCCGAATTCCACATCTAGTCCAACGGAGCGTATTTAGGATCTGCGAACTTCATCTGCAGCATAAAGGGCTTTCCAGCCGCGATATCTCCGGCCTAACGCAGCTCCTCCTTCATCGCTCTCATAGCAGAACAAGCATCCTTGGTCGCTGTAGTGGCCTTCTCCAGGTCTGTCCGCCCCGCACGATCTTCTTTTTCAAGAAGCTTGCAGCGGTCAGCAGCGTTCTTTAACTTCACAGCCATTTTGGACATTTCCTTCTTGCTTCGGCAGTGAGCAGCCTGTTCGGCTTTCAGCTCTTCAATTGCCTTTACGGCAGCCGCATCACTTCTCCTGGCTTGCTCCTTGGCTCGGGCAAGTTCCGCCTGAAGGTTCTCCATGGCAGCGGCCCCATCTGCATCAAGCGCACACGCTGTAAGATACTGGCATCAAGCTCCTCTTACCAGGTGTCTCCGGAGAAATTACATACCTTGTGCCTCGTCAAGCCACTTGTTGACAAGCGCGATGTCGGCATCCACCATGTCAAGTTGCCACGTTAGCTCGACAAATTCATCAGTCCGTCTGGCCACCGGACACTTCGCCACCTACATAGGAAGGCAGCAAAATTACACCTAGGACTATGATCCTCTGCGTGCTGTCATCTTCGATAACACACAGAGTCTCAGGGGCTACTATCTACATAGGGCGTATCTTATATGCAGAACTATCAAAAGGTACATCACCTCGCGTACCTCAAAACTTGTCAGTAAACTCCTGACGGCCTCGTGCAACCCTCTTTCAGCGGACGAAATCCTTTCAATTACCATACCCATCAACGTAGGGTGTTCCTCTGAGATAGACGGTCGCCCTAACAGATCCTTCAGTTCATCCGACCGAGCACCAGGCGGTGCCGGACTCGTTTGATGGCCCTTTTCAAAGACCGGACACGGATGGCCTTGGGGGGCCGTATGACTGCCTTCCGGCCCTGATGGATTCGGAGAAACCCTCCGCGATGATACCTCAGGATCGCCCGCCTCGTAAGGCGGTACGGCAGGGGAGGCGTTCCGCTCTCCATCATCTCCGGAAGAAGATCCCCCAAAGATGAGCTCTGCTGAGAAGGGCTGAGATCCGAACTACAAGGTAAAATTTCGGTTATTTTCCTTAGAAATAAAACAAGGATTTCTCTCATTTTAAACCTCCCCTCTCTACTTACGGCTCGGTGGAGGGCTGATCCCCTTGAGGGCATAGTACGGCCGAGGCATCCCCTGGCACAGGACCCTCTGGCGAAGATTTCTTCCCCCGATTTGAGACCATGGACTCCGAGTCTTCAGAGGCAGTCCTCTTCCTCCCCTGAGTAGAGGAATTTTCGATTCCTCCTTTCCAGACAGCCTCCTTCGGGGAGGTAACAGCTTCTTTGTCCCCCCCTTCGCTTTCTTCCGAAGGCACGATCTCCAACATCCTGGTTAACACGGGATCCGGCGAGGTCTCGGGAAGGGGGACCGGACACCTGATTAACTTCGCCTTCGCTACCCACTCATGTTTCAAAGACAACTCTTTTAAGGGTGATGTTGTGATAAATGAACGGATGGTGTGTCTGGGCACAGGGCCACTTACTTGAGTATCCGGACGATTGCAGCTCAGACCTGCGTCCTCCGTAGAATCTGGACACACTACTTGTGGTCCGAAGAACAATTTGTACATCTCCCTCAATCATCTTCGGCTCTACTTTAAAGGTCTTAAGCCACAATCCGAAGTGAGGAGTAATACGGAGGAAGGCTTCGCACACGACAATGAACGATGAGATGTGGAGGATGGACTCCGGGGCTATGTCGTGAAATTCCAGCCCATAATAAAACATGAGCCCCCTCACGAAGGGATCCGTCGCGAAGCCTAGACCTCGGAGGAAGTGACACACGAACACCACACTCTCACTAGGCTTGGGAGTAGGAATAACCTGCCCGTGAGCAGGCAGCCTATGCGAGATTTCGCCAGTCAAAAACCTGGCCTCTCTCAGCTTTAGCACGTCTTCCTCCGTGACGGAGGAAGGCGTCCATCGGCCTCGAAGGTCGGAGCCGGACATCGTCGAAGGTCCGAAGCGCCTGAAATCTGGGGCCTTGGGTGTTGGAACTCAAGGCGAAGGGCAAATTCGATTGAGATCAAAAGAAAGGAGTAAGTCCTTGGTCTCTTTATAAGAGGTTGAATACCAAGAGCCCTCCCCGTGACTGTTTGGGACTCTCCTTTGATCGAGGAGAAACACCAACGGGCATGATTGGGTTACCCACGTCTGTATTGATGAGAATCCCGTAAATAAAGGGGACACGATCTCTGCTTCGACAAGACGTGCCAAGGAAACTGCCTCGCAAAACGTGCTGAGGTGGGACAGTAAAAATGGTTCAAATAAAGGATTGGCTGTGGCGTGATGACACGCTACGGAATACGTCAGCAGATTAGATTTATGTAAATATTATTCTCTCTATGACAGTATGTGGAACTTATTTTGCAGAGCCGGACACTATCCTTGTGTTCAAAATCTTCTATGAAGTATTCGAAGGAGGAACCCACCTTGCAATGCCGAAGACAATCTGCGCGCCGGACTCGTCGTCATTGAAGCCTGGTTCAGGGGCTACTGAGGGAGTCCTAGATTAGGGGGTGTCCGGATAGCCGGACTATATAACCTTTGGCCGGACTCTTGGACTATGAAGATACAAGATTGAAGACTTCGTCCCGTGTCCGGATGGGACTTTCCTTGGCGTGGAAGGCAAGCTTGGCAATACGGTTATGTACATCTCCTCCCATTGTAACCGACTCTGTGTAACCCTAGCCCTCTCCGATGCCTATATAAACCGAAGGGTTTTAGTCCATTGGACGAACAACAATCATACCATAGGCTAGCTTCTAGGGTTTAGCCTCTTTGATCTCGTGGTAAATCTACTCTTGTACTACCCATATCATCAATATTAATCAAGCAGGAGTAGGGTTTTACCTCCATCGAGAGGGCCCGAACCTGGGTAAAAACATTGTGTCCCTTGTCTCCTGTTACCATCCGCCTAGATGCATAGTTCGGGATCCCCTACCCGAGATCCGCCGGTTTTGACACCGACAGCTATTCTATGATGTTTGAGTAGATTCGTTTTGTCCTATGGGCTATTTGATGATCAAGATTGGTTTGATTTGCATGTTTTATTATTGGTTTTGTCCTATGGTGCTCTCCGTGTTGCGCAAGCATGAGGGATCCCCGCTGTAGGGTGTTGCAATACATTCATGATTTGCTTATAGTGGGTTGCGTGAGTGACTGAAACACAAACCCGAGTAAGGGGGTTGTTGCGTATGGAATAAAGAGGACTTGATGCTTTAATGCTATGGTTGGGTTTTACCTTAATGATCTTTAGTAGTTGCGGATGCTTGTTAGAGTTCCAATCATAAATGCATATGATCCAAGTAGAGAAAGTATGTTAGCTTATGCCTCTCCCTCATATAAAATTGCAATAATGACTATCGGGCTAGTTATCGATTGCCTAGGGACAAATAACTTCCTCGTAACAAAAAGCTCTCTACTAAAACTAATTTAGTTGTGTCTTTATCTAAACAGCCCCTACTTTTTATTTACTTGCTCTTTATTATCTTGCAAACCTATCCAACAACACCTACAAAGTACTTCTAGTTTCATACTTATTCTAGGTAAAGCGAACGTCAAGCGTGCGTAGAGTTGTATCGGTGGTCGATAGAACTTGAGGGAATATTTGTTCTGCCTTTAGCTCCTTGTTGGGTTCGACACTCTTACTTATCGAAAACTATTGCGATCCCCTATACTTGTGGGTTATCACTGCACAAAAAGAACAGCTGGTTTATTTAGCACGAGGTGCCATGTCAATGTCCAAACTGATGGCAAACCCTGCCCATTCCACAATCGTAGGCATTTGATATTTTGGAATGGGAAAACCTTGTCAAATTTTGCTCATTGATTTTAGCAAGAAGACATGCGTTTGATATTTTCGAATGGGACGCACTTTGCTGTCAGGAGCATCGATCCATTTTTTTCTTTATTCTTTAGTTGTGAAGTAAATATTGGCTCTGACATGTGAATCGCTGAGCTGCATAATCATCGATTGTTTTGAATGTTCTCTATGAATTGCCAGGCCTGTGTGTTTGATTGCAATGTACAAGAACGCTAAAAAGATGCTCAAACTCTTTGTGCTCCTTTTGTTCCTTTTTACTTTGCACAATTTGAAAGTGCATACTTTTTTCTATAAGATTGGTCAAAGTAGAGGTACTTTGACTGCAGACAAAAC
The DNA here is from genome assembly GCF_018294505.1 of Triticum aestivum. Taxonomy (NCBI): domain Eukaryota; kingdom Viridiplantae; phylum Streptophyta; class Magnoliopsida; order Poales; family Poaceae; genus Triticum; species Triticum aestivum. The sequence goes on along the minus strand of NC_057794.1, from coordinate 394,704,457 downwards.
TTGTATGCAGACTAGAAAGGACCGGAGGGAGTACATGTGAAACTACTGCAAACGAGGTGATCACCCTAGGAATGATGCTAGTACGTATTGTTTTACATGTTCATCCAATGCCAGTGATGCAAGAATTCGAACTAATCAAACTAAATTCATTCATACACGGTCGGATTTTATATAAACATGTTGGATTTCATTACATTTCATACATTCTTCAACTAAAAGGGGTGCGCTGGAGGTATAATTAATTAACCGAAGCTACCCACCTGTGTCCGGCTGAGTCGAACAAAAGCTTCAGTGACTTGACTGCAGGTGCAGTTGCGTAACTGACATGTGGCCCAGATGCCTGTTGGCCCCATGTGTCAGTCAGCCAACTGCACCAGCAGTTAAGTAGAAGCAGCGTCCTTCTCCAACATAGCTCTCTGACTCCACGTCGCTGCCAAGAAGCTAACCAGCCGTCAGTGGTCAACCCGCCTAGCTTGTCATAGCGATTAGGGCAACTAGGAGCCCAATGATCAGGATCCCCACATGACAAACACATTTCTTCTTGTCATTCTTCTTCTTGAAGTTCGTGTGTTGCACATCCTTGTTCTTCCCATCAAACTTTGCTTTACCATCAAACTTTGCTTTACCATCAAACTTTGCTTTACCATCAAACTTGCCCTTGTTCTTGAACTTGTGGGGTTGGAAGTTCTTCTTCTGTACCAGATTGGCACTAGATCCTCCCTCAATTCCTCGAGCACATGTGTCCTTTGCTCTCGCCTTTTCTTCCACATCAAGAGTGTCAATGAGATCCACGAATGAGGAAGCTTAGTGATGATACCTCCGGCAACAAACTTGTCCGGTAGCATACAACTGAAGTGCTCAAGTTCTCTAGAAAATGACTATATCTCATGAGTTTGCTCAACCACGGAGCGCTCTACAATCATCCTGTAACCATAGAATTGCTCCTTGACGTACAACTCAGTGCCAGCAACCGGAGGGTAGCAGTAGTGGCCTTACTTGGACCCGAGCGGCGGCGACCTACCGTGTTCTACTCTTCCTCGTTTTTTGTGTGGCGTGGCCTCGGCGGAGCCGGCGATGTCCTCAGTCTCGTTGCTGGCGGGCAGCGCCTCGGTGGAGCGGGGGAAATCCTCCCCCTTGTTGCCGGCAGGGTGGGGCCTCGGCGGAGCCAGCGGTGTCCTCTGCCTTGTTGTTGGCGCCGCGGGGCCTCGACGGAGTAGGGCTTCATCGAAGCCAGCGGAGCGGGGACTCGTCGGTGCCAACATTGTCCTCTGCCTCGTCCTTGGTCTCGCCATACAGCGCCTCGCCCGCTTCATCGCCCTCTTTGTAGGCGGCCGCAGCCTCCTCCACCCGCATGCAGTACCGCCAGCGCTCGAGGCGGCCCTTGCGGGCGGAGCGGTAACGCCTCCTGCTCCGCCCGCTCTGCGGTGATCTGCTCCTTCGCCTGCAGGTGCTCCTAGAGGAGATGGTGGTTGTAGGCGGCGTCGGCCTGCGCCTCCCGGAACTGCTCCTCACGCTTCTGCCTCACCGTGTCCATATATTGGGCACGGGCCTCGCCGATGGTCATGGTGCAATGCACCGGCGAGGATGGCGCGGAGGAGGGGGTTGGCACCGGATCGTCGACTACCATGTTCTCCATTGGGACGTCGTCGTCCTTCGGCTGCCTGCCGGCTAGCCAGTCGGCAGCAATGGCTGCCATCTCCTTGTGGTCCATCGTCCGCCCGTCCTGAAGAGCGCTGGAGCGTGAGGAAGCCATGGTGGGTAGTAGTGGTGTGGACAGGAGAATATGAACGGATGCGGATGACTGCGGCTATGGCCGACGCAGCAGTTTATATAGCAATGGTGGGCGGCGGAGGGACGGACGTGTGGTGTCGGAGTAGCCGCCTCGGCAACTGCGTATCATTAATGTGGGCAGCAGAAGGACGGATGGATGACACTTGTGTCATTTGAAGGCGGAGCAATCGCATGCGCCGAGAAGTGGGGCGGGCGGCACTGACCGTTTCGGGCGGAAAGTCCACCCGAGCGAGGGAGGCGGTCTGGGTGGGCCAGGGCAGTCAGACTCGTGCTTGGTAGAGGGTCGGTCCAATAGCCGGACATGCTGGCTCGCTAGCTACCTCGCCGAGCTGAGCGACGACAATCATACGATGGATGTAGCTTCCGACCAGGAGTCGGCGCCACTGTCCAAGCCGGTTCATGCCGTGTTCACTATAGAGCAAGTGAGGCCACACATCGACGCCCTAATGGTGGAAGAGCTACCAGCACAGGAGGACCTGTGCTGCAACCTCCGTCTCCTAAACGAGCACCGGTGAAGAAGCGAACGACAATGTCGTCGCGGACATGTGGCCCTATGATCCTGGCTTCCCGAATGAGCAGCAGGCGCTGTATCAGACCATCTGTAGGGCCCGCGAGGCCCTCTTCGTCGTCCTTCGAGTTGTTGCGCTAGCTGTGGCGCCGCCGTCTCGCGTTGTCAACATGGTCAACGGACATGAGGATGAGGAGATGACTTTACTTGGAGAGGATGACAGTGGGGACCCACCAGGGCCATAGCCGCACATACGCAAGTGCCTCCTTATTCTATACCTACTATTGAAGGAAATAGGTATTCTTGGTTTGGTTCAGTCATTTTCGTTGGTTTTTATGGGCTTTCATAGAGACCGCGAAAATAGTTGGGTCAATATAAGTCAACATTGCGGGAAATGATGACAGGACCTCATGTCTAGATCTTCGATATAACAACCAACAACCTATGCGACATTCACATTTACTAATCCCAACTCGCTTTAAATATACGAGTGACAGTCCTCGTGTTTAAGGCGAGCTAATTAAGCGAATGAGCTAATTATATGAAGAATTGTGGGCTTAAATAAAATATTTAAACATATGTGGCTAATTAAAGAAAGGATTATGGGTAAACCGGTGGAATAAATAAAATAAAGATTGTGGTCTTCATAAATAGAATATTCAAATAGATGAGGGTAATTAAAGGAAGGACTTGAGGTAAAAAAAGGTAAGATAATTAAAAGGAAAGATCTTTAGGCTTCAATGTGTTGCGTCTACTAAATTAGGAAAGGAAGGATTTGATTCCCGACTAAAACGGATGAGGATGTCATGGTAATTAAACGAAGGATTATACTTAAATGGGATCAGTGGGAGATTATGCCTGGAAAGAAAATATAACACGGCTAAATTGATCGTATTTTTTATGTTCATTTTGTAGAAGATACTGCATTGCAGCATGTTCTTCATAGTGAATCCGGTTTTGTGAGACATTATGCTTGTACAAAACATCAATTTTTTCCCGTTGCAACGCACGGGCATATGTGCTAGTTACATCTATAATTTTTGGCCTCACGAAGGAGAAAGCATCGCACAAGTTTGGGGGAGGCTTAAATCAATGTTATATTCATGCCCCAATCATGAGCTCTTAAGAAAAATGATTATTCAAAATTTTTGTGCTCGGCTTTCTGGTAACAATCGCACCATGCTTGATACTTTTTGTGCTGGCTCTTTTATGATGAAGACTATTGAATTCAAATGGGATTTATTGGAAAAATTAAACGCAACTCTGAAGATTGGGACCTCGACAATGGTAAGGAGTCAGGTATGACACCTAGTAGTATATAAAACTATTTTTTTTGCTTCCTCCTGGTTTCCTGACATCACGGTCCCACACCATTTTCAACCTATGTAGTCAATAAACGAGAGAATTGCACAAGAAGCGGCCGACAGCTGGGACCAAGCAGCTCGAGCAGTATTTGTGTTTTTGAGGTGTGAGCACTGCAGAGTTTTTCTTGAGTGATGTTTAGCCCAGATATTAATTTTTCTCCTCTAAACAACAACGAAAATATCGCTGGAGCTATTAACTGGGCGCGCTGTGGCCCGTCTAGCCCAGGCCAGATATCCAGCCCAGATCTTAATTTTTTCAAGCTGAAAATGGCTAGGCTCAATACATATTGTTTTGTCTTCAATATGTTTCAAAAGTTTGGTGCTTACTATTTCAGTTCTAGTTATGTTGTCTTGAAGCTATGTTGTTCGTGCGATGAATTGTTATTGAAAAATGTATCCATAATATATGTCTTGCGGAAACATGATTGGATTTTGATATAAATCTTTCATTGGTTTTATTCGGTTTCTGGCAAGGCGGGTGATAAAAAAATTGATGTTATTCAAGATTGTGACCTACCCTAATATATATTATTTATGAATCATTTTATAAGCATTTAAATCCAAACATTAAGGGTCATACATGATCTTAGTAATCTATTCATCCACTCCCTCTTGACATGGTGGAAGAAATGACTTTACAAACTACCATCGGTCAAGAATTTGATTTCCTTCCATTGGTTGGCGTATAAAATTTGTACATGGACATCGGATATGGCCCCACTTGATGCACACTTTTCAACTTTTTGAGAAAACATGTGCTATTTAAATTGATATGTGTGAATGGCCTCGCGAACAGCTGAAGTCTTATCGACAGAAAGATAGAAAAAATATACGGGTTTGAAGGCCAATAATATACCCATAAAGCTGGCCCATAATTTTCAAAAGTAAGAAAAGGCATATTTATAGGTTACAGGAAATTTTGAGATAGTGGAAAGATAAAAACAAATATATAATTAGAGACCATTTATATACTCATATAATGGGAGTTATTTTCAAAAGTAAAGAGAATCATATTTGTAAATTTCAGAAGATTTAAAATATATATCATGTGTACTTGTAGATCTGCTCTACACACATGAGTAATTTCATTATTTTTAAATATATTTATTCCTGAACTACAAAGTAAAATAAAATGTTTATCCGTAATAGTAAATAGTACGCGCAGTCTACAGTTTCTTTTTTCTTTTTTAGCTTATAGATAGATAAACATGTTTTATTTATAAAATTCTACCTATGATACAAAATAACTGCTCGGATATTTTACCTACAACTACATTTTTCGTCTTTTTAAGTGAGCTCATAAAACCGGCCGGCCCCATTTGTGAATTTGTAACTCTACATTAGTTAATTAATATAGAAGCATGTCATAGCTTCTCATTAGTACTGCACTCTAGGATGCACCGACTGTTTTTATTTTATTTTGTGGCCTTTGGGTCTCTTTTCGTAAGTGAAAAAAAAAAAAAACTCCATGGGCACTAGCACCCACGGTTTATTGATATAGAAGAAACATCCCTCATGAGAATTCCAGAAATTCGTCCCCGACGTGGATCGAACTCTGGTCGTTAGGTTTACAATCATGCGCCCCCAACCACTGGGCTATGCCCACGTCCTCTTTTCGTAAGTGGATCGGTAAAGAGAGTAAGCGCGTGCATAACAAGACTATGATCCCTAAAAAACCAAAACTCTGAGCATTACGTGCCTTTTTTAGCTGGCGTTTAAGCTTTAAGCTTGTTTTCTAGCTGGCGTTTAAGCTTTAAGCTTGTATATTAGGAATCTTCAAATATAGACCTGACTGTCCAATATGTTCGTACATACATGTTAATATGTTATGTGATTTATTTAATATATCTCAACCGTTATTTTATTTTTTGATCCGACGATGCAAATATATTAACATATGTGGATGACCGTGATGGTTTATTTCTCTCTTGTTTTAATAATATAATAGTAGATAGATTTCATATATATAATTATTGTATTCTTTATCTACTAAATAAATGCTTTGTATATATAACGACATTGTAGTTCTTAGACAAACAAATACGTACTCCTTTTTACTAAATTACAGAATTATAGTATCCATCCAACTATTGACATCTATAATTCTTTTACATACAAAAATCATTTTGCCTGTACAATTTCCGTGGCCATTTCTTTTAAGGAAACGGGACTCTTCTGCGTATTTTCCTGTATAATTTTTGTGGCCATTCTTTTCACCTGTGTAGATTCTAAATGATTGATTTCATTAGTCATTGATTTGCTCTTCTTTTGTACAGGTGTCAATCATTATATTTGTATGCAATATAAATTGTAGCTTTCCTGGAGTTTCTTATTACTTTGATGTTCCACGGCCGAGTTTCATATTGTCTATTTGCATGCAACCCCACGCCCAGGCACGTGAGAGCTACTGTACACATGAATTAAAGACTTGGAGATAGCACCTGAAAATTAGGCCCGTACGTATACAGATTACCATAACACGGCCGTGTACTAATTGGACTTCACCTGAAATCCTTTTGTGTCCGCATAGAATAGGTTGGCGTATGGACTCCTGCCTATAGCCGATGAATATGTTAGCGTACATACTTCGTTTTCCTGACTTACCCTTCCTAGATTCAGATCACCCTTCATGCAACCAAAAAAAAATCACCCAATCACTGTCGTTGATTTACCATAACTCTATAATGTTTAATCTCTACCGTACGTTTTTTTATCGTTTTAATAATATAATAGATACCCAGGCAAGGTCAAGTTGTTATTCTCCGCCCCGCTGGGCTGCAAATCTTTCCTAGGAGGGATGCCTTAGGCTTAACAAGAAAATGGGCTTTAAAAAATAATAAATGAGATGTAATTATAAAAACTGGGCAGTAACTATAAAAAATGCAACAAACACGTAATTACTTTATAAAATATTATTTTGGGATATTGAAAATTTTAATTTCATTAATTGTTGTGAGCGCAATGTTTCGTTGGATTTTTACGTAATATAAATTTATATTGAAATTGTATTTAATCTGACTAGAAATTTCGGGATAAAAATATTTCGGATCCCATCAAAATGGGGGAAATTTTATTTAATTTTGTTTTGAACGGTTGGTTGAAATGGGTTGTACTTTTAACAAACTGTAAATGGGATGTAGTAAATTCCATTAGAATTCAGAAATTGGCTGCACATTTTTACAAATCTCAAATGTGCTATAAGTTCTCTGCCACACACTTGTGGCCTTACTAAGTTGACGCGTCCCCTCAAAAAAAAAGTGTTGACGCGTATGCAAGGCTTTGTCAACTTATAGTCAACAGACGGTTCTAGCAGCAGTGCCCGTTGGATGTCCATCCAATAGATGCCGTGCTTCTTCCTCAATCTCGGATATTTTAGCTTCACCCGCCCAAAAAATGATTCCTCCCCCTAACATCTGGGGCGCACCGTTTCGGAAGCTGGCCTGTGGGCCTACTATGTTGACATGTACCAAGGGCTTTGTCAACTTAGTCAATATAGACGATTCTAGCTGTAGTGACCGTACGATGTCCATCCAACGGTCGTCGTGCTTCTTCAACCTCTGGTCTTCTTGCTCCAGCCGCCCAAAGCAGCGCCGGTCGTGCCACCTGCTCCTGCCTCCCGTGACCGGCTGTGCTGCCGCGCAGGCCTCACCGCCCCCTACTACTCCGACCGCTGGCCAGGGCATCCCCCCACTCACCCACACCCCCTGTTATTCTGCGGCGATGGCAGCCTCACACCGCAGCCGAACCAGTGAACCCTCGTACTCCTGTCCACGTGGGCATCCACTGCCGCGTCTTCCCCGGCTCCGCGTCGTCCCCTTCCTAGGCCTCGCCGTCGTCCACCACCCTGGTGCTCTCGGCGCGGCGTGGTCAATGTGGTCAAGGAACGACTTCCATCGAAAGAGTACTGTATGTGGAGAGGCTGACAGCTGGGTCCACGGCAGCCGCAAGGAAGTGCCTCCTTATTACGCGGAAAATAATTATTCCTCCACCTGACAGCAGGGACCCACCGGATGGGCCACCGTATTTGGCAAAAAAACATCTCCCCCTAACTGCTGGGACCCACTGAATGGGCCAACGTATTTCGTGAAAAAAGTTCCCCCCACTGTCTGCTCGGACCCATCGGAGTTGCCTCCTTATTACGCACAAAAGAATGAATACTCCCCCTGGTAGTTGGGACCCACCTTGGTGGGAGGCTGAATTGTGGGCCTACTAAGTTTACGGGGACGAAGTGCTTTGTCAACTTAATAAATATGAACGATTCTACCTCCAGTGACTGTACAATCTCCATCCAACGACCGTAGTGCTTCTTCAACCGCTGGTCTTCTTGCTCCAGCCGCCCAAAGCAGCGCTGGTCGTGACGCATGCTCCTGCCTCCATGGCCGGTTGTCCTGCTGTAGAGGCCTCACCACCCCTACTATTCCCACCGCTGGCCAGGCCCTGCAGCGATGGCAGCCTCGCACCGCAGCCGAACCAGTGAACCCTCGTACTCCTCTCCACGCGGGCTTCCACTGTCGTGTCTTCCTCGGCTCCGCGTCGTCCGCTTCCTAGGCCTCGCCATCATCCACCGCCTTGGTGCTCTCGGCACGGCCTGGTCAACATGGTCAAGGAACGACTTCCATCGGAAGTACTGTACGTGGAGAGGCTGACAGCTGGGTCCACGGCGGCCGCAAGGAAGTGCCTCCTTATTACACGCAAAAATAATTATTCCTCCACCTGACAACAGGGACCCACCGGACGGGCAACCGTATTTTGCGAAAAAAAACGTTTCCCCCCTGACTGCTGGGACCTACCAGCGACATCTTCGCATGCAAGGAAGTGCGTCTGGGCAAAAAAAATGATTCGCCCCCTGACTGCTCAGACCCACCAGCTACATCTTCGCACGCAAAGAAGTGCCTGACAGTTGGGACCCACCTGGTCAAAGCATACGTAGCGTTGTCATTCTGGTCGCGAACGTGTACATACATACTGGTCGATGTAGAAGCGCGCACGTGTCGTAGTAGAGGCACGCACGTAGCATGTACACGTACGTACAGCGGCCAGGGTGCAAGAAAGTAAATACGGCCACGTCCGTACATACGGGCGGGGTCTCGAACGCCTACTCGCGCGTACGTACGGCCAGGGCTCGTGTACATGGCTGGGTCGGAACGTAGAAACTACGTCGTCGTGTTCATGGGGAGCCAACCGGCTAGGTCGGAACAGAATGCGTCGGCGTGTTCATCGGGAGGGCTTGGACGAAACAGCCGATGGAAACGAGGCCTGGCGTACGCAGAACGGAGGAACGGCCCAAAGAATGTCATGCAGCTGCGTCTCCGGCCCTACCAGGACGAAAAGCCCAATTTCTGTCATGATTTTTGGTCATAGAAGTAGGACCCCACCACATCTATGATGATACAATGTTTTGTCACAATTATTGTCATAGAAGTGTCATAAGTATGGCAGAAAAAAAATTTGTTCGGCCCAAAATGTCACAGGTGTGTCTTTTTTTGTAGTGCATGCAAGTCTAAGAGTATAGCAGCGGAATGTAAAACATTGCACATGAAGGTAAAAGGGAGGAGTTTGGAGGGAGCAAACGCAATGTAAACATAGAGATTGTTAGCGTGGTTCCGATAGGTGGTGCTATCGTACATCCACATTGATGGAGACTTCAACCCACGAAGGGTAACAGTTGCGCGAGTCCACAGAGGGCTCCACCCACGAAGGGTCCACGAAGAAGCAACCTTGTCTATCCCACCATGGCCATCGCCCACGAAGGACTTGCCTCGCTAGGGTAGATCTTCATGAAGTAGGCGATCTCCTTGCCCGTACAAACTCCTTGGTTGAACTCCACAATCTTGACGGAGGCTCCCAAGTGACACCTAACCAATCTAGGAGACATCACTCTCCAAAAGGTAATAAATTGTGTGTTGATGATGAACTCCTTGCTCTTGTGCTTCAAATGATAGTCTCCCCAACACTCAACTCTCTCTCATAGGATTGGATTTGGTGGAAAGATGATTTGAGTGGAAAGCAACTTGGGAAAGGCTAGAGATCAAGATTTATGTGGTTGGAATGGAATATCTTGACCTCAACACAAGTGTAGGTGGTTCTCTCTCAGAAAATGTATGATGGAAGTGTAGGCATGTTCTGATGGCTCTCTCCACAAATGAAGAGTGGGTGGAGGGGTATATATAGCCTCCACACAAAATCTAACCGTTACACACAATTTACCAAACTCGGTGGGAACGAATCATAAAAATCGGTCACACCGATTCAGTTCAAAATGTGAATGTTAGGATTTCAGTGTGACCGACATGTCAACTCGGTGGGACCGATTTCGTTAGGGTTAGGGCATAACGTAATCTCGGTGAGAACGATTACAGAAACTCGGTAGGATCGATTTTGGTAATAAGCAAACAGAGAGTTGGCCAGGCAAACTCGGTGGGACCGATTCGCTCATCTCGGTTGGACTGAAACGTTACGAAGGGGAAACAGAGAGTTTGCATTGCGAACTCGGTGGGACCGATCGCTCATCTCGGTTAGACCAAAACATCACGAAGGGAAACAAAGAGTTTGCAGTCCCATCTTGGTGAGACTGAGATCCCTATCGGTGGGACCGAAGTGACTAGGGTTTTGTGGCAGTGGCTATGTCAACTGAACTCGATGGCGTTGGATGGGAAGTTTCGGTGGGGCTGAGTTTGACTTTTGGTTTGGGACATATGTGGATATGAGAAAGTGGTTGAGGATTTTGGAGCTTATCACTAAGCATTTTGAGAAAGTAACCCATTAAGCAACACCTCATCCCCTTTTAATAGTATTGGCTTTTCCTATGGACTCAATGTGATCTTGTATCACTAAAAGGTAAAATGTAGAGTCTTGAGCTTTAGAGCTTGAGCCAATATTTTGTCCTTAGCATTTTGAGTGGTCCACATTTCTAATCCATGCCATGCCAATCATTAAGCTTTCTTGAAATATTTATCTTGAAATAGTATTAGCTCAATGAGCTATATGCTGTTAGGAATTACCAAAACCACCCAGGGATAGTTGCACTTTCAGCGCTTCACTCCCCGGCAACAGCGCCAGAAAAGAGTCTTGATGACCCACAAGAATAGGGGATCTATCTTAGTCCTTTCGATAAGTAAGAGTGTCAAACCCAATGAGGAGCAGAAGGAAATGATAAGCAGTTTTCAGTAAGGTATTCTCTGCAAGCACTGAAATTATTGATAACGAATAGTTTTGTGGTAAGGTAATTTGTAACGGGTAACAAGTAATAAAATCATGAATGCTATGCTTTATGTGATTTGGGTGCTAGTGTATCCACGATTCCAAAAACTTTGTGTGATGTGTTAGGTTTCCGTGAATTTGATGATTGTTCTTTAAATTTGCATCTTGCGGATCCCACCATTAAGGAACCCATGGGAAGGATTAATGATGTTCTTATTGTTGCAAATAGGAATTATGTGCCCGTAGATTTCATTGTTCTTGATATATATTGCAATCCTACATGTCCTATTATTCTTGGTAGACCTTTCCTTAGAACGATTGGTGCAATTATTGATATGAAAGAAGGAAATATTAGATTCCAATTTACATTAAGGAAAGGCATGGAGCACTTTCCTAGTAAGAAAATTAAATTTCCTTATGAATCTATTATGAGAGCCAATTATGGATATGCATACCAAAGATGACAATACCTAGATCTATTCTTGTTTTTATGCCTAGCTAGGGGCGTTAAACGATAGCGCTTGTTGGGAGGCAACCCAATTTTATTTTTGTTCCTTGATTTTTATTCCTGTTTAGTAATAAATAAATCATCTAACCTCTGTTATGATTGTGTTTTTTATGCTTTAATTAGTGTTTGTGCCAAGTAAATCCTTTAGGATCTTCTTGGATGATTGTTGTTTGATCTTGCTGAAAAAAAACAGAAAGTATGCACTCACGAGAATAATTTTCATTTTGTACTAGAGAGCGATAAAATACCAATTCCAACTGCAGTAGATTAATATAAAAATTACTCTGGTCTTCCTAATTTGGTAGAATTTTTGGAGTTACAAAAGTATTCTAAACCTACAGATTGCTACACACTGTTCTGTTTTTGACAGATTCCGTTTTTCGTGTGTTGTTTGCTTATTTTTATGAATCTATGGCTAGTATCGGGGGTATGAACCATAAAGAAGTTGGAATACAGTAGGTTTAACACCAATATAAACAAAGAATGATTTCATTACAGTGCCTTAAGGTGGTGGTTTGTTTTTTTATACTAACGGAGCTTATGAGATTTTCTATTGAGCTTTGTGTTGTGAAGTTTTCAAGTTTTTGGGTAAAGATTTGATGGATTATGGAACAAGGAGTGGCAAGAGCCTAAGCTTGGGGATGCCCAAGGCACCCCAATGTAAAATTTAAGGAAAACCAAAAGCCTAAGCTTGGGATGCCCCGGAAGGCATCCCCTCTTTCGTCTTCATCTATCGGTAACTTTACTTGAGGCTATATTTTTATTCACCACATGACATGTGTTTTGCTTGGAGCGTCTTGTATGATTTGAGTCTTTGATTTTTACTTTACCACAATCATCCTTGTTGTACACACCTTTTGGGAGAGACACACATGAATCAGAATTTATTAGAATACTCTATGTGCTTCACTTATATCTTTTGAGCTAGATAATTTTGCTCTAGTGCTTCACTTATATTTTTTAGAGCACGGTGGTGGTTTTATTGATCTCTCATGCTTCACTTATATTATTTTGAGACTCTTTTAGAACAGCATGGTAATTTTCTTTGGCTATAAAATTAGTCCTAATATGATAGGCATTCAAGATGCGTATGATAAAAACTTTCATATAGAGTGCATTGAATAGTATCATACTTCATAGATTTTTGAGATATAAAGGTGGTAATGTTAGAGTCATGCTAGTTGGGAAATTGTGAAATTGAGAAATACTTGTGTTAAAGTTGGCAAGTCCCTTAGCATGCACGTATGGTAAACGTTGTGTGACAAATTTGAAGCATGGGGTGTTCTTTGAGTGCTTTCCTTATGAGTGGCGGTCGGGGACGAGCTATGGTCTTTTCCTACCAATCTATCCCTCTAGGGGCATGTGCAGTAGTACTTTGCTTCAAGGGCTAATAAACTTTTGTAATAAGTATATGAGTTATTTATGACCAATGTGAGTCCATGGACCATACGCACTCCTACCTTTCCGCAATTTGCTAGCCTCTACGGTACCGTGCATTGCCCTTTCTCACCTCGAGAGTTGGTGCAAACTTCGCCGGTGCATCCAAACCCCGTGATACAATACACTCTATCAAACATAAGCCTCCTTATATCTTCCTTAAAATAGCCACCATACCTACCTAATATCGCATTTCCATAGCCATTCCGAGATATATTGCCATGCAACTTTCCACTGTTCCGTTTATTATGACACACTCCATCATTGTCATATTGCTTTGCATGATCATGTAGTTGACATTGTATTTGTGGCAAAGCCACTTTCATGATTCTTTCATACATGTCACTCTTGATTCATCGCACATCCCAGTACACCACCGGAGGCATTCACATAGAGTCATATTTTTGTTCTAGTATCGAGTTGTAACATTGAGTTATGAGTAAATAAAAGTGTGATGATCATCATTATTAGAGCATTATCCCATGTGAGGAAAGAAGAAAAAAAAGAGGCCAAAGAAGCCCAAATAAAAAAAAAGATGAGGCCAAAGAAGCCCAAACAAAAAATGAGAGAAAAAGAGAGAAGGGACAATGTTACTATCCTTTTTCCACACTTGTGCTTCAAAATAGCACCATGGTCTTCATGATAGAGAATTTCTTATTTTGTCACTTTCATATACTAGTGGGAATTTTTCATTATAGAACTTGGCTTGTATATTCCAATGATGGGCTTTCTCAAAATGCCCTAGGTCTTCCTGAGCAAGCAAGTTGGATGCACACTCACTTAGTTTCTTTAGATGAGCTTTTATACACTTATAGCTCTAGTGCATCCGTTGCATGGCAATCCCTACTCCCTGCATTGACATCAATTTATGGGCATCTCCATAGCCCGTTGATTAGTCGCGTCAATGTGAGACTTTCTCCTTTTTTGTCTTCTCACATAACCCCCATCATCATATTGTATAACACCTATAGTGCTATATCCATGGCTTGCGCTCATGTATTGCGTAAGGGTTGAAAAGGCTGAAGTGCGTTAAAAAGTATGAACAAATTGCTCGGCTTGTCATCAGGGTTATGCATGATGGGAGCATTTTTTGTGAAAAAAATGAAGCATGGCCAAACTATATGATTTTGTAGGGATAAGATTTCTTTGGCTATGTTATTTTGATAAGACATAATTGCTTGGTTAGCATGATTGAAGTATTACTATTTTTATGTCAATATTAAACTTTTATCTTGAATCTTTTGGATCTAAACATTCATGCCACAATAAAGAGAATTACATTGAAAATTATTTTAGGGAGCATTCCACATCAAAAATTCTGTTTTTATCATTTACCTACTCGAGGACGAGTAGGAATTAAGCTTGGGGATGCTTGATACGTCTCCAATGTATCTCTAATTTTTTATTGTTCCATGCTATTATATTATCTGTTTTGGATGTTTAATGGGCTTTATTATACCTTTTTATATTATTTTGGGACTGACCTATTAACCGAAAGCCCAGTGCAAATTGATGTTTTTTGCCTATTTCAGTGTTTCGCAGAAAAGGAATATCAAACGGAATCCAAACGGAATGAAACCTTCGCGAGGATCAGTTTTGGAACAAACGCAATCCAGGAGACTTGGAGTGGACGTCAATGAAGCAGCAAGGAAGCCACGAGGCAGGAGGGCGTGCCCTAGGGGGTGGGTGCGCCCCCACCCTCGTGAGCCCCTCGCAGCTCCACCGACCTACTTCTTTAGCCTATATATGCTCTTATACCCTGAAACCTTCGAGGAGATCCATGAAACACCTTTTCCAGTGCCGCAACCTTCTGTACCCATGAGATCCCATCTTGGGGCCTTTTCCGGTGATCTGCCGGAGGGGGATTCAATCACGGAGGGCTTCTACATCAACACCATAGCCTCTCCGATGATGCGTGAGTAGTTTACCACAGACCTTCGGGTCCATAGTTATGAGCTAGATGGCTTCTTCTCTCTCTTTGGATCTCAATACAAAGTTCTCCTCGATCTTCTTGGAGATCTATTTGATGTAACTCTTTTTGCGGTGTGTTTGCCGAGATCTGATGAATTGTGGGTTATGAACTTGATTATCTATGAATATTATGTGATTCTTCTCTAAATTCTTATATGCATGATTTGATATCTTTGCAAGTCCCTTCGAATTATCGGTTTAGTTTGGCCTACTAGATTAATCTTTCTTGCAATGGGAGAAGTGCTTAGATTTGGGTTCAATCTTGCGGGGTCCTTTCCCAATGACAGCAGGGGCATCAAGGCACGTATTGTATTGTTGCCATCGAGGATAAAAAGATGGGGTTTATATCATATTGCATGAGTTTATCCCTCTATATCATGTCATCTTGCCTAATGCGTTACTCTGTTCTTATGAACTTAATACTCTAGATGCATGCTGGATAGCGGTCGATGTGTGGAGTAATAGCAGTAGATGCAGAATTGTTTCGGTCTACTTGTCACGGACGTGATGCCTATTGAGGGAGTCCTGGATTAGGGGGTCTCCGGACAGCCGGACTATATCCTTTGGCCGGACTGTTGGACTATGAAGATACAAGATCGAAGGCTTCGTCCCGTGTCCGGATAGGACTCTACTTCGCGTGGAAGGCAAGCTAGGCAATACGGATATGTATATCTCCTCCTTTGTAACCGACCTTCTGTAACCCTAGCCCCCTCCAGTGTCTATATAAACTGGAGGGCTTTAGTCCGTAGGATAACATACAATCATACCATAGGCTAGCTTCTAGGGTTTAGCCTCTCTGATCTCGTGGTAGATCAACTCTTGTAATACCCATATCATCAAGAATAAATCAAGCAAGACGTAGGGTTTTACCTCCATCAAGAGGGCCTGAACCTGGGTAAAACATCATGTCCCCTGCCTCCTGTTACCATCCGCCTTAGACGCACAGTTCGGGACCCCCTACCCGAGATCCGCCGGTTTTGACACCGACATTGGTGCTTTCATTGAGAGTTCCTCTGTGTCGTCGCCGTTAGGCTTGATGGCTCCTACTATTATCGATAGCGATGCAGTCCAGGGTGAGACTTTTCTCCCCGGACAGATCTTTGTGTTCGGTGGCTTCGCACTGCGGGCCAACTCGCTTGGCCATCTGGAGCAGATCGAAAGTTACGCCCCTGGCCACCAGGTCAGGTTTGGAAGCTTAAATTACACGGCCGATATCTGCGGAGACTTGATCTTCGACGGATTCGAGCCCCTTCCTTGTGCGCCACGCGGTCACGATGAGTACGATTTAGCTCTACCATCAGACCGTATTCAGGAGATCGCACCGGCAGCCGCTCCGAGCCTCTATTCGGAGCCAGTTGCGCCATCCATGGACGGGTGGATAGACCCCGTCACGGAGGCCGTATCCTCAACGACGATCGAGCTGAATATCGACCTTACCCTTCATGAGAGCCATGTTGCCAAACCATCGGATCCTTCTCCGGCCATGGACTCCGAACCGCCTGCGCCCGTTCCTATCGAATCTGATTGGGCGCCGATCATGGAGTTTACCTCCGCGGATATTTTTCAGCACTCGCCCTTCGGTGACATACTGAACTCATTAACGTCTCTCTCCTTGTCAGGAGGATCCTGGCCGAACTATGTCCGGCAGGATTGGGATGCGGATGACGAAGAAATTCGCTGCCCACCCACCACCCACTTAATAGCCACCGTCGACGACTTAACCGACATGCTCGACTTCGACTCCGAAGACATCGATGGTGTGGACGACAATGCGGGAGACGAAGAGGAACCACTGCCCACAGGGCACTGGACAGCCACCTCATCATACGCTATATACATGGTGGACACACCCAAAGAAGGCAATGGCGACGAGACAACTGAGGATGACCCCTCCAAGAAGCAACCCAAGCGCCGGCGTCAGCGGCACCGCTCTAAGTCCCACCAAGGCAAAAGTGGTGACACCGGAATCGGAGATAATAGCACTCCGGATAGTGCCGAAGACAACAACAATCCCCTCCAGCAAGATTTAGAGCAGGAGGATGGAGGAGCCAACCCTCCTGAGAGAGCGGCAGATGGAGAGGCGGAGGATGATAATTACATGCCTCCCTTCGAAGACGAGGCAAGCCTCGACGATGACGAATTCGTCATGCCAGAGGATCCCGTCGAACAAGAGCGCTTCAAGCGCCGGCTTATAGCCACGGCAAATAGCCTTAAGAAAAAGCAGCAGCAACTTCAAGCTGATCAATATTTTCTAGCTAACAGATGGACTGAAGTCCTGGTGGCTAAGGAATATAAACTCGAACGCCCCTCCAAGAGTTACCCAAAGTGCAGGTTGCTACCCCGACTGGAGGAGGAAGCTCCATCCCCGGCGTATGACGCGGCTGACCGGCCACCTCGTGGCCATGACAAAGAGGCATTCCAGCCAAAACCTCAGCCCGCACCCCGACACCATTCAAATAAAAAGGCATGGGGAAATACGCCAGACCTGCGAGACATATTGGAGGACAAAGCAAAACATGCAAGATCGATCTACGGATCACAAGGGCGCGCCACTATGCGAGACGATAATCGTCACGCCGGATACAGTAAAAGTAAATCCGGCCGGGCCGAACACAGCGGGCAAGACCCATTCGAGCTGCGTCGCGACATAGCCCAGTACAGAGGCGCAGCACACCCCCTATGCTTCATAGACGAAGTAATGGATCATCAAATCCCAGAGGGTTTCAAACCCGTAAATATAGAATCATACGACGACACAACAGATCCTGCGGTATGGATCGAGGATTTCCTCCTGCATATCCAAATGGCCCGCGGTGATGATCTACACGCCATTAAATACCTCCCACTCAAGCTCAAAGGACCAGCTCGGAATTGGCTCAACAGCTTGCCAGCAGAGTCCATTAGCTATTGGGAAGATCTGGAAGCCGCATTCCTCGACAACTTTCAGGGCACTTATGTGCGACCACTAGATGCCGATGACTTGAGCCACATAATTCAGCAGCCAGAGGAATCGGCCAGGCAATTCTGGACATGAATCCTAACAAAGAAAAATCAAATCATCGACTGTCCAGATGCAGAGGCCTAGGAGCTTTTAAGCACAACATCCGCGACGAGTGGCTCGCCTGGCACCTTGGTCAGGAAAAACCGAAATCTATGGCAGCCCTCACGACACTCATGACCCGCTTTTGTGCGGGAGAAGACAGCTGGCTGGCTCGCAGCAATAACATATCAAAGAACCATGGTACTTCGGATACCAAGGATGGCAATGGCAGGTCACATCGCAACAAACATAAGCGCCACATTAACAGCGACAATACCGAGGATATGGCAGTTAATGCCGGATTCAAAGGCTCTAAACCCGGTCAGCGGAAAAGTCCATTCAAAAGAAGCACTCCTGGCCCGTCTAGTTTGGACCATATACTCGATCGCTCGTGCCAAATACATGGCACCCCCGACAAGCCAGCCAACCACACCAACATGGATTGTTGGGTGTTCAAGCAGGCCGGCAAGATAAACGCCGAAAACAAAGATAAGGGGTCACATAGCGATGACGAGGAGGAGCCCCAGTAGCCGAACACCGGAGGACAGAAGAGATTCCCCCCCACAAGTGCGGATGGTGAACATGATATACACAACCCACATCCCCAAGAGGGATCAGAAGCGTGCGCTCAGGGACATATATGCGTTGGAGCCAGTCGCCCCAAAGTTCAACCCATGGTCTTCCTGCCCGATCACCTTCGACCGCAGGGACCACCCCACTAGTATCCGTCATGGCGGATTCACTGCATTGGTCTGAGACCCAATCATTGACGGATTTCACCTCACTCGAGTCCTTATGGATGGCGGCAGCAGTCTGAACCTGCTTTATCAGGACACAGTGTGCAAAATGGGTATAGACCCCTCAAGGATCAAACCCACTAAAACGACCTTTAAAGGCGTCATACCAAGTGTAGAGGCCCATTGCACAGGCTCAGTAACACTGGAAGTGGTCTTCGGATCTCTGGATAACTTCCGAAGCAAAGAGTTAATCTTCGACATAGTCCCGTTCCGCAGTGGCTACCATGCACTGCTCGGGCAAACCGCATTTGCGAGATTCAATGCGGTACCGCATTATGCATATCTCAAGCTCAAGATGCCAGGACCTCAGGGGGTCATCACAGTCAATGGAAACACGGAGCGCTCTCTTCGTATGGAGGAGCACACTGCGGCCCTCGCAGCAGAAGCACAAAGCAGCCTCTTCAGGCAATCCACTAGTTCAACGATTAAGGACCCGGACACCTTCAAGCGCGCCCAGAGTAATCGACAACAGGACCGCCTAGCATGTTCCGAGCTCACATAGCAATGCGGCCCCCACCCCGGTCCCAGCCAAACGGCAAAATTCGTGCCACGCGTACATAATTACGCATTAAAAATACCATGGGCACAGGCGGGGAGGGAGGCACGACTGTGACACGCTCCAAGTCGTGGCTTAAACCGCACTAGGGTCTTCCTGCTTTGTTATTTTTCTCTTTCAGGACTTTAATCTCTAGAACCCAGTCTGACAGCATGATTGCCGGACACATGATGTAGCAACCAAGGAGGCAGAAAGCTACCTCACACCATGGAACTCCCAGGTGGATTACGATAACGAGTGAAATATTTGCTTTAATACTATTCCTCAGCTTGCACTTGGAAGGGACATGTCAAACAGTCCTACTTTTTGCTTATCGCACTACTTGTATCATTCTGCTTTAACGCACCTTTTTGAATAACCTATGCATAGCATTAAGACTATTATTGCATTCTTCCTTTCTATATATATATATATATATATATATATATATATATATATATGTTCATTCATGACATCTAGCACTCGTACACTCTGGTACAGCCAATACGCTAGGGGCTTAAGCATACCCCATAATACGGCGTGAGAAGTCCGAACACTTTCGACAGTGCGACACCCCGAACTTATAGCATTATATACATCAGCTCCGAATCATGTCTTGGGTCAATAGTTGGGTTTGCCCGGCTCCCATGTTTTGGTACCTTACGTTCCGCACTGGGAGAACTACTGCGATTATGCCCCGGTTCTGCTGGGCTAAGCACATGAGTAGAGAAAGCTAAAACTGACTGTCATGATAAGGCGAGAGGCTGGTCGCTGTTCGAGAGGTTTCAAGTCCCTAAAGACTTATGCCGCTAACAACGAGGAGTCGGCCTTGTCCGGTGTCGGAGTAATCGACCACGGGTACCCCAAGGACGGCAAGACGATATTTCAAGACATCGGGGCTAGCAAAGCCCCTCAGTCTGACTGCGCCAGCCAGCCGGCTGCCGACTGCAACCCGAAGCGACATCGACAAGACGCCGATGAGACGATCGTACCGAAGCACTATTCACATGTCATCTCAGCCATCATGTATAGTGTCACTTGTCCCCTGGCACTATTTATGAAGTGACCCAGGGGACAAGGATGACACCCACCATGCCTAGCCCATGCCACTACCTAGCTTACATCCTAAGCTACCCTCTACTATATAAAGAGGCTCACATCCATCCATCCATGGAGGATGGACTCCCACGGCCACATTCATATGGCCACAAGGCCACTCATTGCCATACACGGCCACTAGAGCCGGCCATACGCCTGCATATACTAGATCAGATGCACTTGGCACTGATCCCAGATACAGCTCCAGGAGCACTTTGTATTGCCCGATGTACACCCCAGATAGATACACTCAGACATGCAGCAGTAGGAGTATTATCTCTCCGGAGAGCTCTGAAGCTGGGTAAACCACCGCGTGCTACTCGCATACCCGCTCCCGGTCCTATCAGCAGCAGTCTTACCCTCACACTAATCCCTTGTGGCATCTGTCGACTCACAAGCCCCCCGTGAGAATACCATGACAGTTGGCGCCCACTGTGGGGTGGTACTATGCTACCGCGCTGCTGCTGGTTTCGCTGTCCGGGCGGGACCATCTTCATCTCCCCCGCTGTGGCGTCGCGCCGTCTCTCCGGCAGTGCTCGGGGGCTCGACTTTGACCCGCCCCTGAAGCGGCCGTGCAAGACGACGCGCCCTCGTCCTCGCCGTCGGCCTCTTCGTCATCACCATTGCGACGCCGGCCGTCCGTCCGTGCGCGCCACGCGCGGGACCTCGCTTCGGTCGGCCACCTCCACCCACGCGCCGCTCGCGTCTGCTTCCCTCCGCGTTGCGCCTTGCTTCGGCCGACACACAAACGCGCCTTCGCTCCTTCATATACCATCTTTGCAAGCTAGCTAGATGCAAGTCAATGGTCAAACCATCCATACACATCTCAGACATTAGTCAGACGCAAGCCAGACACTGCATGTACACGCCCCAGATAATGGTTGTATGATGCTCATACACTTCCCGGATCATGCTCACGCACTAGCCAGACATGAGTCGGATAGAGTGTGTTCATTGGTCAGATAATGGCCAAACACACAAGCTCGCCTGCTTTCTTCTCTGCCGTGCGTGCTCGCTGCTCCAGCTCCCCTTTCGCACCACCATCACGGCTCCGCCGGGAGCGCCCCTACCCGTTGCCGTATCCTCCAACAGTGCCTCCGCCCCTATGCCACGGCCACCCGCCTCGCCTCACGGGCTTCGGCCGCCCCCGCGCGCCGCGTCGAGACGTCCGCGCCAGCCGGGTCCCCCGCTCCGGCTTCCGCAGCGCCGGGTCCGGCGCTTCCCGCATCCGCCCCGTCTGGCGCCTGGTCCGGTCCCTCCGCATCCAGTCATCCCCGTGCAGCGCTCCCTCACCCAGGTCGCCTCGCCAGCTCCAGCTCCCGCCGGGTCTGCGTGCGACCACATTCGTCGACCCAGTCGGCCGGCTCCGTCCCCGCGGCCGGCTCTCTGCCCCGCGCCATCCGGCCTCCGTCGCTCCATGCCGGCTCCTCCCCCCCCAGCCCGGCCGGCTCCCGAGCACCGCCACTTCCGTGCCGGCCGCCGGCTCCGCCCCTGCCGAGACGCCTCGCCCGCCCACCGGTGGGCCAGCTTCGCCTCGCCTCGGCCGCCTTCGCGCTGACCCGGCCCCTATTCCGGGCTGCCTCCTCACGGCCACGCTGGCTCCTCCCGCAGCCCGGCTGCACCGGCTCCGGCTAGCTTCGGCCTCGCCTGCTCGCAGCATCTGGCTGCGCCCCGCCCAGGCCGACCCTCCAGCAGTGCCCGCATCGCCCACTGCTCTCCTCGTCGCCGCCGAGCGCCGTCTCCACCTCGCGGCCGCTGTGTCTCCATCGGCTCGCACCCGCGGCCCAGCCTCGCCATCTCTGCCAGCCCTCGCGTCGAGTGCCCGCACCTGCGCCGAGTCCCCGCACCCCGTCGTCTCCGCCGGCTCCGCCCCGAGGGCCCGGCCGCCATCGCCGCGGCTGCCGCGTGCTCCTCTGCCCGTGCCGGCTGTGGCCCCTTGCTGGCCCAGCCGCCTCCCGCGCCACTGGACCCCGACCTGCCTCGTGCTGGCTGCGGCTCCAGCCTCCGCCGCCTGCGCCGCTCCCGCACCCGGCCGCCGGTTTCTGCACCCGCCTTCCCGCGACCCGGTTGCCTGCCGCCGTCCCCATGCTCCAACTGTCCGACTGCTTCACGGGAAGAAAGATAGAGAAAAGAAGGGGATGGCTGGGTCAACACAGTGCGCCGACTACCTAGCCGGCCGCTAGAAAAATCAGGGCCGGGTGCCCAAAAAAAGAGAAGAGAAAGGAAGTGCACCGATGGGTGCACTGCGTACGTGCATGCCTGGCCGGCTGCTGACTGCTCTGGTTGTACATGCGCTCATGCACGGTCTGGCCGGCTGCCAACTGCACTGGCGGAGCGCGCTACACCCAGCGGGTGCGCTGACGCGCCCCCGCGAAGAAGACAAAGTAGTCGCCGGGAGATCCGGCCCGACTGCTCAATAGTTGGCCCGAATCTCGGGGGCTACACCCAGCGGGTGCGCTGACGCGCCCCTGCGAGAGAGAGAAGACAAAGTAGTCGCTAGGAGATCCGGCCCGACTGCTCAGCAGTCGGCCCGAGTCTCGGGGGCTACACCCAGCGGGTGTGCTGACGCGCCCCGCGAGGAAGAAGACAAAGTAGTCACCGGGAGATCCGGCCTGATTGCTCAACAGTCGGCCCGAATCTCGGGGGCTACACCTAGCGGGTGCGCTGACGCGCCCCCGCGAAGAAGACAAGGTAGTTGCCGGGAGATCCGGCCCGACTGCACAACAGTCGGCCCGAATCTCGGGGGCTACACCCAGCGGGTGCGCTGGCACACCCCCGCGAAGATTGTAGACAAGAGAAGAGTTCTGTCCGGCTCACCCAGCCGGCAGAAAAGAAGAACAAGGACAATGCAAGCCGCCTCGCCGCCTGGCCGGTCGAGCCTGACTGGCCGGGACCCCCCTTCGAGCACCCGGGGGCTCGAAGACTGCACCCAGTGGGTGCGCCGACGCACTCCACGAGCGTCGAGCCGCGCCGGCTGTCTTTGACGATCGCGACTACACAAAAATCAATGTGAGCTCTTCACCCACATACTTTTGCACTACGCAAGCACGGATAACCCCGAGCGATGCTCGGGGGCTGTCTCCGCATTTTATTACAGTAACATCACTGTTCACCCCGGCGCCAGCCAGAGTTGGCCTGGGGGCTGGCCGCTTGGCCTGAGACGTTAGTTCCCGCAGACGGCTTAGTAGCGTGCGTGGTACCAAAGGCCCACTCTTAGTCACAGACCGCAGAGCGGCTGTTCGGCTAGCAAGAGTGAACGCTGGAGGCCACCCACGTGAAAAACGTCCGGGAAGAAAAACACCTCGGGCGACCTGACCATTTCCTTTATGAGTATCTACTTGGTTGAATCTGCTCCTAGACTCTGAGTACTGTACACTCCACTTCACGGCCCACTCTTAGCCACAGACTGCAGAGCGGCTGTCCGGCAAGCAAGAGCACAAGCCAAAAAGCGGAGGGAACACGAAAAAGATTAAGGGGGCTCGGACAAAACCGAGTCGGCACCCTCCGCATAAAACTTGCAATGCTAAAAGCAAACATTTGATATATCCGCATGGACTAACTTTGTCTTTTTTCATGATCATTTTCATGAACACTCGCCAAAAAACCTCCGCCCAACTTTGCCAAGTTGCCCGGAGGCTTGGGGGCTACTGTCGGAGTAATCGACCACGGGTACCCCGAGGACGGCAAGATGATATTTCAAGACATCGGGGCTAGCAAAGCCCCTCAGTCCGACTGCGCCAGCCAGCCGGCTGCCGACTGTGCCAACCAGCCGGCTGCCGACTGCAGCCCGAAGCGACATCGACAAGACGCCGACGAGATGATCGTACCAGAGCACTATTCACGTGTCATCCCAGCCATCATGTATAGTGTCACTTGTCCCCTAGCACTATTTATGAAGTGACCCAGGGGACAAGGATGACACCCACCATGCCTAGCCCATGCCACTACCTAGCTTACATCCTAAGCTACCCTCTCCTATATAAAGAGGCTCACATCCATCCATCCATGGAGGATGGACTCCCACGGCCACATTCATATGGCCACAAAGCCACTCATGGCCATACACGGCCACTAGAGCCGGCCATACGCCTGCATATACTAGATCAGATGCACTTGGCACTGATCCCAGATACAGCTCCAGGAGCACTTCGTATTGCCCAATGTACACCCCAGATAGATACACTCAAACATGCAGCAGTAGGAGTATTATCTCTCCGAAGAGCTCCGAAGCTGGGTAAACCACCGCGTGCTACTCGCATACCCGCTCCCGGTCCTATCAGCAGCAGTCTTACCCTCACACTAAGCCCTTGTGGCATCTGTCGACTCGCAAGCCCCCCGTGAGAATACCACGACATCCGGCTTAAGGCGTGTATCGCGCCCCAAATTCGGCCTTCCGAATACTTGGGGCTTCTCTGAAATTTAAAATTGTAGAATTCTATGGCTAAGTGAGAGTGATAACGCATTATAGTCTGATTGCCTTGTTCGTTGTGCTGAGCACCTCCCTCGAAGGACCCAACAATGGGAACGAGAGTGCTCAGGTTTATCCCGAACACCCCAGCACTCGTGACGTGGGGGCAGAAGCCGACGACTAGCCATCTCTTAGATTTGATAAACAACCAAACAGAAGGCAATATTTTAAATTCAAACAAGCGTTGCATAGCGCATATGAACAAATTTTCATAATATAGGATTACACGAGCAAGTTTACTCAAATATTACATCTTTCACACACTCGTCCGCTACAAGACGGGCACCCTTCAGGACACCCTCATAATACATCTCGGGGTGGCGATGCTCCTTGCCCTGCTTCACGACGTCCATCTTGGCCCAGTGCACCTTCGCACGGGCGAAAGCCCGGCGTGCACCTTCGATGCAGACGGACCGCTTGATGACTTCCAGCCATGGGCAGGCATCCACAAGCCGCCTCACCAGGCTGAAGTAGCTATTGGGAAGGGCGTCACCAGGCCACATCCGGACTATAAAGCCCCTCATGGCCTGTTTGGCCACCTTGTGCAGCTCGACCAGTTGCTTCAGCTGGTCACTCAGAGGCATCGGGTGTTCGGTCTCAGTATACTGAGACCAGAACAACTTCTCCGTTGAGCTTCCCTCATTGGCCTGGTAAAACTGTGCGGCATCCGACACGCTGCGGGGCAAATCTGTGAATGCTCCTGGAGAGCTCCGGATTCGGGTAAGTAATAGGTAATTTACTTTCACATGCTTGCTTTGCCTATAGAATGCGTTACCCGCCGCTATCTTCTTCATCGCATCAATCTCCTGGAGAGCCTTTTGGGCTTAATCCTTGGCACTCTTTGCACTCTCAAGGGCCGCGGCAAGCTTGGACTCTCGCGTCTTCAAGTCAAGCTTCAACGCCTCGTGCTTCGTCACAAGAGCGTGGAGCTCTTGCTGCACCTCACCCACCCGTGCCTCTTGTTTTTCCCGTCGGTGCGCTCCTGGGCCGCTTTGTTTTCGGCCTCGGATAGCGCTTGCTTCAGCGTCGCCACCTCGGTCGTGGCCCCTGGCAAATTTATGATGATCCTGTCATTTTGCAATCGCATTCTTTATATATATATCCGTAGACTAGGTACTACTTACCTTTGTTCTCCTCGAGCTGCCTCTTGGCAAGGCCGAGCTCTTCCTTGGACCCTTTGAGGTCCTGCTTCAGTGTGGCGACCTCCGCAGTCAGTGCGGCAGAGGCCAGCAGCAAAGCCTGCATATGCATAGAGACATACTTCTCAACTTCTATTAGACTCCTGCGATATTGTTTGATCCTCTATTCAGCTTTTCTTTGTGAACATCGAACAGAGCATCAGGGGCTACTGTCTATGCAGTAATATTTTTCCTATATTTCAAATACTTACCTCAAAGCCTGTTAGAAGGCTGGCACAGGCTTCAGTCAGTCCGCTCTTGGCGGACTGAACCTTCTGGATCACCGCACTCATAATAATGCGGTGCTCTTCGTCGATGGAAGCGCTGTGAAGCGCTCCCAGCAGATTGTCCGGTGCCTCTGGATGGACAGAGGTCACCGGCACAGGCGTCTTGCCCCTTTTTGAAGGAGGCCGCCTGCCCGAGTCTGGAACCACTGGGGGTTCTGGCGCGGTGTTCGGCTGAGGGCCGAACTCGGAGCCCTCGGGAGCCTTACTCCCTCTACTCCTGGAGTCCGTAAGGTCGCCTTGAGGCGCCTTCGGGATTGTCTCCCCTCGACCCGGTGCCTCTTGAGACAATACCTCAGCATTGTCCGTAGGGCACGGGGAGGTGGCGGTTGGAAGTGGATCGCTATCCATATCCGACGAGTCCAAGGAGCCGCCCGACGAAGATATGTCGATACGGGCTTGGGGCGGTCTGCATAATCATATTCGGCGTTAGGGGAAGCAGTGCGACGAAGGTATGCTATGAGTTACTCTGGTATCCAAATACTTACGACTTCGCCAGGGGCTTGGCCCTGAGCAGCCACTCGTCTTCGCCTTCGGCGGCGGTGGTGGAGTAGTCCGGAAGGAGGGTTCTCCCCTTCTTGGACCCTTCGGGCCCCCCGGTCGGGGCGGCCTTCCTTTTGTTGTCTTCCCCGACTAAAGGGGGAGCATCTTCATCTTCATGCTCGTCTTCGGGGGAGGAGTGTGTCGCGGAGTTATCGAACGATTAGTCCGATAACACCTGGCGTCGGGAACTCTTTCAGGTTCCCTTGGCCTTCTTGGTCTTCTCCGGCACCTTGTAAGGAGCCGGAGTTAGAATCTCCGTCAGGAGAGCATCCGCAGTGTCTTCGGGCAGAGGGGCCGGACAGTTAATCTGCCCCGACGTCTCCACCCAGTCCTGTCAAAGGCATGAAGCTCAGACCCCGCACATGATTAATCTAGGGGAAATAAATATCCTACCGGATGTATAGAACTCACCAAATGCGCTAGGCGCTTCGCGCTTAGCCCGCGGTCCTCGGTGAGAGAGGGAGGGACCTCAGCACCCTTGAACAGCACCCTCCAGACGTCCTTGTGCGTCGTGTCGAAGAGCTCGCTCAGAGTCTGGTGCTGGGCCGGGTCGAACTCCCACAAGTTGAAATACCATTGTTGACACGGGAGGATCCGGCGGATGAGCATGACCTGGACTATGTTGACAAGCTTGAGCTTCTTGCTTGCCATATTCCGGATACATTTCTGGAGTCCGTCCAGCTCCACCGATGAACCCCAGGATAGGCCCTTCTCTTTCCAGGAGGTGTGCCGCGTGGGGATTCCGGATCGAAACTCGGGGGCCGCCACCCAGTTGGTGTCGCGCGGCTCGGTGATGTAGAAGCACGCCGATTGCCACCCCTTTATGGTCTCCACGAAGGAGCCTTCAAGCCATATTACATTGGGCATCTTGCCCACCATGGCTTTGCCGCATTCTACTTGTTGGCCTCCCACCACCTTCGGCTTGATATTAAAGGTCTTTAACCACAGGCCGAAGTGGGGCCGAATGCGGAGAAAAGCCTCACACATGACGATGAATGCCGAAATGTTGAGCATGAAGTTTGGGGCCAGATCATGGAAGTCCAGCCCATAGTAGAACATAAGACCGTGGACGAATGGATGGAGGGGAAACCCCAGTCCGCGGAGGAAGTGGTGGAGGAAAACTACCCTCTCGTGAGGTTCCGGGGTAGGGACGATCTGCCCCGCAGCGGGCAGCCGATGCGCGATATTCGCGGTTAAGTATCCGGCCCCGCACAGCTTTTTGATGTGTCCCTCCGTGACGGAGGAAGCCATCCACTTGCCTCCCGCTCCGGACATGTTTGGAGAAGGTTGAGGAGAAGGATGTGGACTTGGGCGTTGGAGCTCGAGTGTGCGAGAATGGATGAGCAAGGAGGAAGAAGGCGTGGGTAGAAAAAGGATAAACCTTATCCCTTTATAAGGGCGGTCGAAACTATGCACCCCCACTAGCCTGGTAAAACTCGTTTATCCTCAAAGCGCCGTAATTGATGGCGCGGTTGGGTTACCCACATCCGTATTGATGAGAATCCCGTAATAAGGGGCACACGATCTCTGCTTTGACAAGACGTGTCAAGAAACTGCCTCGCGTTATGTGCAGGGCTAGTTAAAGGAAATGATTCCAATAATCACCGAGCCATGGCATGATGTCATGTTGCCAAAATGTGTCAGCAGATTATATTTGTGGAAATATTATTCTCTCTACGGTGGTATGTGGAACTTATTTTCCAGGGTCGGACACTATCCTTTTATTCGAACTCTTCTATGGTGTATCCGGAGGAGGAACCCGCCTTGCAATGCCGAAGACAACACTGCGCGTCGGACTCATCGTCATTGAAGCCTGGTTCAGGGGCTACTGAGGGAGTCCTGGATTACAGGGTCTCCAGACAGCCGGACTATATCCTTTGGCCGAACTGTTGGACTATGAAGATACAAGATCGAAGACTTCGTCCCGTGTCCGGATAGGACTCTACTTGGCGTGGAAGGCAAGCTAGGCAATACGGATATGTATATCTCCTCCTTTGTAACCGACCTTGTGTAACCCTAGCCCCCTCCGGTGTCTATATAAACCGGAGGGCTTTAGTCCGTAGGACAACATACAATCATACCATAGGCTAGCTTCTAGGGTTTAGCCTCTCCGATCTCATGGTAGATCAACTCTTCTAATACCCATATCATCAAGAATAAATCAAGCAGGACGTAGGGTTTTACCTCCATCAAGAGGGGCCCGAACTTGGGTAAAACGTCATGTCCCCTGCCTCCTGTTACCATCCGCCTTAGACGCACAGTTCGGGACCCCCTACCCGAGATTCGCCGGTTTTGACACCGACACCTATATTCATGATCATTGCCTTAGATATCATCATAACAATGTGCTTTTCTATCAATTGCTCAGCAGTAATTTGTTCATCCACCGTAATACATGCTATCTTGAGAGAAGCCACTAGTGAAACCTATGCCCCCCGGGTCTATTTTACATCGTATAAGTTTCCAATCTACAATTAGAGTTTACTATTTATTTTGCAATCTTTATTTTCCAATCTATACCATAAAAATACCAAAAATATTTATCTTATTATCTCTACCAGATCTCACTTTTGCAAGTGGTCATGAAGGGATTGACAACCCCTTTATCACGTTGGTTGCAAGGTTCTTATTTGTTTGTGCGGGTACTAGGAGACTTGCGTGTAGTCTCCTACTGGATTGATACCTTGGTTCTCAAAAACTGAGGGCAATACTTATGCTACTTTGCTGCATCACCCTTTCCTCTTCAAGGGAAAACCAACACATGCTCAAGAGGTAGCAACCATTGATCTACAACAACATAGATATGCAAAAACTATCAGGTACTAAGTTCATGATAAATTAAAGTTCAATTAATCATATTACTAAATAACTCCCACTTAGATAGACATCCCTCTAGTCATCTAAATGATCACGTGATCCATATCAACTAAACCATGTCCGATCATCACGTGAGATGGAATAGTTTTCAATGGTGAACATCACTATGTTGATCATATCTACTATATGATTCACATTCGACCTTTCGGTCTTAGTGTTTCGAGGCCATATCTGCATATGTTAGGCTCGTCAAGTTTAACTCGAGTATTCTGCACTTGCAAAACTGGCTTGCACCCATTGTATGTGAATGTAGAGCTTATCACACCCGATCATCACGTGGTGTCTCGGCACGATGAACTGTAGCAATGGTGCATACTCAGGGAGAACACTTATACCTTGAAATTTAGTGAGGGATCATCTCATAATGCTACCGCCGTACTAAGCAAAATAAGATGCATAAAAGATAAACATCACATGCAATCAAAATATGTGACATCATCATCTCCATCTCCAAAGCACCGTCATGATCTCTAGCGTCACCGGCTTGACACCTTGATCTCCATCATAGCATCGTTGTCGTTTCGCCAACTATTGCTTCTACGACTATCACTACCGCTTAGTGATAAAGTAAAGCAATTACATGGCGATTGCATTTCATACAATAAAGCGACAACCATAAGGCTCCTGCCAGTTGCCGATAACTTTTACAAAACATGATCATCTCATACAAAAATTTATATCTCATCACGTCTTGACCATATCACATCACAACATGCCCTGCAAAAACAAGTTAGACATCCTCCACTTTGTTGTTGCAAGTTTTACGTGGCTGTTGAGAGCTTCTAGCAAGAACCGTTCTTACCTACGCATCGAAACCACAATGATTTTTCATCAAGTGTGATGTTTTAACCTTCAACAAGGACCGGCCATAGTCAAACTCGATTCAACAAAGACAGCCGCTAGCCACCTGTGTGTGAAGCACGTCGGTAGAACCAGTCTCATGAACGTCGTCATGTAATGTCGGTCCGGGGCGCTTCATCCAACAATACAGCCAAATCAAAGTAAGACGTTGGTGGTAAGCAGTATGACTATTATCTCCCACAACTCTTTGTGTTCTACTTGTGCATATCATCTACGCATAGACCTGGCTCGGATGCCACTGTTGGGAACGTAGCAATTCAAAATTTTCCTATGATCACGTGATACGTCTCCGTCGTATCTACTTTTCCAAACACTTTTTCCCTTGTTTTGGACTCTAACTTGCATGATTTGAATGGAACTAACCTGAACTGACGCTGTTTTCAGCAGAATTGCCATGGTGTTATTTTTGTGCAGAAATAAAAGTTCTTCGAATGATCTGAAAATCAACAGAGATTATTTTTGGAATATATAAAAAATACTGGCAAAAGAATCAAGGCTAGGGGCCCACACCCTGTCCATGAGGGTGGGGGCGCGCCCCTGTCTCGTGAGCCCCCTGGTGCTCCACCGACCTCAACTCCAACTCCATATATTCATGTTCGGGGAGAAAAAAATGAGAGAGAAGGATCCATCGCGTTTTACGATACGGAGCCGCTGCCAAGCCCTAATCTCTCTCAGGAGGGCTGATCTGGAGTCCGTTCGGGGCTCCGAAGAGGGGAATCCGTCTCCATCGTCATCATCAACCTTCCTCCATCACCAATTTCATGATGCTCAACGCCATGCGTGAGTAATTCCATTGTAGGCTTGATGGACGGTGATGGGTTGGATGAGATTTATTATGTAATCGAGTTAGTTTTGTTAGGGTTTGATCCCTAGTATCCACTATGTTCTGAGATTGATGTTGCTATGACTTTGCTATGCTTAATGCTTGTAACTAGGGCCCGAGTGCCACGATTTTAGATCTGAACCTATTATGTTTTCATCAATATATGAGAGTTCTTGATCCTATCTTGTAAGTCTATAGTCACCTATTATGTGTTATGATCCGTTAACCCCAAAGTGACAATAATCGGTATATTTATTGGTGATGACCGTAGTTTGAGGAGTTCATGTATTCATTATGTGTTAATGCTTTGGTCCGGTACTCTATTAAAAGGAGGCCTTAATATCCCTTAGTTTCCGCTAGGACCCCGCTGCCATGGGATGGTAGGACAAAAGATGTCGTGCAAGTTCTTTTCCATAAGCACGTATGACTATATTCGGAATACATGCCTACATTACATTGATGAATTGGAGCTAGTTCTGTGTCACCCTAGGTTATGACTGTTACATGATGAACCACATCCAGTATAATTTTCCATCACTAATCCATTGCCTACGAGCTTTCCATATATTGTTCTTCGCTTATTTACTTTTCCGTTTCTATTGTTACAATCACTACAAAATACCAAAAACATTACTTTTGCTATCATTACCTTTTGCTACCGTTACCACTACTATCATATTACTTTGCTACTAAACACTTTGCTGCAGATATTAAGTTCTAGGTGTAGTTGAATTGACAACTCAGCTGCTAATACTTGATAGTATTCTTTGGCTCCCCTTGTGTCAAATCAATAAATTTGGGTTGAATACTCTACCCTCGAAAACTGTTGCGATCCCCTATACTTGTGGGTTATCAAGACTATTTTCTGGCGCCGTTGCCGGGGAGCATAGCTCTATTCTTTGAGTCACTTGGGATTTATATCTGCTTATCATTATGAAGAACTTGAGAGATCCAAAAACCAAGATTTATCCCTCAACTACGAGGGGAGGTAAGGAACTGCCATCTAGCTCTGCACTTGATTCACCTTCTGTTTTGAGTAAGCTTGCGACACCTAAACCTGCTTCTGCTATTCGTTCTGATATGTCGCATGTTATTGATGATGCCACTTCTGCTATGCATGATACTTATGATGAAACTACTTCTACACTTGATACTACTGTGCCACTTGGTGAATTTCTTGATGAACAACTTGCTAGGGTTAGAGAGAATGAAATTATGGAAACTGGTTATATTGAAGATATTGATGATGAAGACTCTCCCCCTAATACTTATGAATTGCCTGTTGTTCCTGAGGGTTATGTTCTGGATGAAGAATCTGCTAGAGCTATTCTTGCTTGTAATATAGAAGTGATCTTAAGAAATTATTAGCTAAATGGAAGCAGCAATCTCTTAATGCAAGAATGAAACCTGACCCTGCTTTTGCTACTTCACCTATCTGTGTTACTGATAAGGATTATGAATTCTCTGTTGATCCTGATATAATTACTTTGGTTGAATCTGATCCTTTTCATGGCTATGAATCTGAAACTGTTGTGGCACATCTTACTAAATTAAATGATATAGCCACCCTGTTCACTAATGATGAGAGAACTCGCTACTTTTATATCCTTAAAATATTTCTGTTCTCATTAAAGGGTGATGCTAAGATATGGTTTAATTCTCTTGATCCTGGTTGTGTGCGTAGTCCCCAGGATATGATTTATTACTTCTCTGCTAAATATTTCCCTGCTCATAAGAAACAAGCTGCTTTAAGGGATATATATAATTTTGTGCAAATTGAAGAAGAGAGTCTCCCACAAGCTTGGGGGAGGCTTCTCCAATTACTTAATGCTTTGCCTGATCATCCTCTTAAGAAAAATGAAATACTTGATATCTTTTATAATGGACTAACCGATGCTTCCAGAGATTACCTGGATAGTTGTGCTGGTTCTGTTTTTAGGGAAAGAACACCGGATGAAGCTGAAATTCTATTGAATAATATGTTGACAAATGAAAATAATTGGACACTTCCTGAGCCAATTTCTGAGCCTATTCCTAAACCAACTCCGAAGAAGAGAGGTGTTCTATTTCTCAGTCCTGAAGATATGCAAGAGGCAAAGAAATCTATGAAAGAAAAAGGTATTAAAGCTGAAGATGTTAAGAATTTACCTCCTATTGAAGAAATACACGGTCTTAATTTACCGCCTGTTGAAGAAACATATGATCTTAATCCATTACCTATTGAAGAAATTCATGGTCTTGATAACCCGACACAGGTAGTAAAGGTAAATTCTCTCTATAGATATGATAAAGCTGAAATCCCATTTACCAAGTTTGCTAGTACATGCTTAGATGAGTTTGATAAATTTATGATTAAGCAAGAAGATTTTAATGCTTATTTTGGTAGACAATTGAAATACAATTCAAATATGCTTGAACACTTGGGTGATTATATGGCTAATGTTAAAGGTGAACTTAAACTTATTAGTAAACATGCTTCTATGGTTACCACTCAAGTAGAACAAGTACTTAAGGCTCAAAATGATTTTCTTAATGAATTGAATAGTAAGAATAATGATTATGCTATTAGAGTGGCTACTAGAACTGGTAGAATGACTTAGGAACCTTTGTATCCTGAAGGCCACCCTAAGAGAATTGAGCAAGATTCTCAGAGAAATAATATAGATGCACCTAGTCCTTCTAAAAGGAAGAAAAAGAAAAATGATAGGACTTTGCATGCTTCTAGTGAACCTATTACTGAAACACCTGAGAATCCAAATGATATTTCTATTTCTGATGCTAAAAC
This sequence comes from Triticum aestivum, assembly GCF_018294505.1. NCBI lineage: Eukaryota > Viridiplantae > Streptophyta > Magnoliopsida > Poales > Poaceae > Triticum > Triticum aestivum. Next base: position 394,670,389 of record NC_057794.1, on the reverse strand, counting down.
ACAATCCGGTAATGAACCTGGAACTAGTGATAATGTTAATAAAAATGTTCATGATGATGCTCAACCTAGTAATGATAATGATGTAGAAATTGAACCTGCTGTTGATCTTGATAACCCACAATCAAAGAATCAATGTTATGATAAGAAAGACTTTGTTGCTAGGAAACACGGAAAGGAAAGAGAGCCTTGGGTTCAGAAACCCATGCCTTTTCCTCCCAAACCATCCAAGAAAAAGGATGATGAGGATTTTGAGCGCTTTGCTGAAATGATTAGACCTATCTTTTTGTGTATGCGGTTAACTGATATGCTTAAAATGAATCCTTATGCTAAGTACATGAAAGAAATTGTTACTAATAAAAGAAAGATACCGGAAGCTGAAATTTCCACCATGCTTGCTAATTATACTTTTAAGGTGGAATACCTAAGAAACTTGGAGATCCAGGAGTACCACTATACCATGCTCCATTAAAAGAAACTATGTTAAAACTGCTTTATGTGATCTTGGAGCCGGTGTTAGTGTTATGCCTCTCTCTTTATATCGTAGACTTGATTTGAATAAGTTGACACCTACTGAAATATCTTTGCAAATGGCTGATAAATCAACTGCTATACCTGTCGGTATTTGTGAGGATGTGCCTGTTGTGGTTGCAAACGTTACTATTTTAACGGACTTTGTTATTCTTGATATTCCCGAGGACGATAGTATGTCTATTATTCTTGGAAGACCCTTTTTGAATACTGCAGGGGCTGTTATTGATTGCACTAAAGGAAATGTCACTTTTCATGTTAATGGTAATGAGCATACGGTACACTTTCCGAGGAAACAACCTCAAGTTCATAGTATCAACTCTATTGGAAAAATTCCATCGATTATATTTGGAGGTTTTGAATTTCCTCTTCCTACTGTCAAGAAATATGATATTCTTATTATTGGGGATGTGCATATCCCCGTTGAGGTAACATAGTGTTATTCGAAATTTCTCCAGTTCCATGTTATTCGGAATGAGTTCGTTAACAAGACTTGATCAACCTTGTTAGTGGATTCCTTTTGATGAGCATGAGATGGATGAAACTAGAAGGCACAACCTTCTGTACCCTACTTTTACTTTATGTTATTTATATTAAATAAAATAAAATAGTATTTTCTGTCTGTTATCTGAATTATTCGTGCAATATAAAAATACCCCAAAAATAAAAGTTCTCCAAATGCCCTGAAATATAAATATGATTTTTTCTGGAATATTTGAGAATATTTGGCACTGAGAACACAGCAGGAGGAGCTGGCACCTGGCCACGAGGGTCAGGGGCGCGCCCTACCACCCTGGGCGCGCCCCCTGCCTCGTGGGCCCAAGGTGGCCCTCCTCCACTTATTCATGCACCCACACACTCCTTCCTCCCACAAACACGAATATCCAGTTCAAACCCGAGTCCAAACTCATTTTGCTGCAATTTTCGATCTCCTTGCTAAAAGCACCTCTCATAAAACTGCTTGGGGATATTGTTCCTTGGTATGTGACTCCTCCATTGGTCCAATTATTTTTTGTTCTAGTGCTTTATTCATTGCAAATTTGAGCTGCCTAGGTGACCATGTTCTTGAGCTTGCATGTCAAATTTATATGGTTCCAAGTAGTTTTGATGCATGATATAGGCTCTAGGCACTTGTAGGAGTAGTTGCTATCAATTTTGTTGAGTTTGGTTCACTTTCATTTTGAAGTTCCTAAAAATTTCAGAATTTTTTAGAGGAAGAAATATGCTTAGGAAAATGTACCAAGGTGGTTCTTCAAGGAAGCAAGGGCCCAGGCTTGCAATGCGTGATGCTGATGAAGAGCCACCAAGAGACGCTCCAGTGCGTCCTTGTGAATGGCCTTCGGAAAACTTTATGGATCGAGCGGGAATTAAGGAAGAATTTAACGCATATTTGCGTAATGCTGATCTTATGAGCTTCGAGGAAGAAAAGTGCCACCAGTAACACTATCTCACCAGTACCTTTGTGAGGAGGTTTGAATTTTCATCTTCACGTAATTCTCCAACTGTCCTGTTTGATCTCTATGAAAAATCTTATACTATGGACTTAGAAGATTTTACCACTGCCTGCAAACTTCCACAATGGGGAAGTGCTAGTGAACCCCGCAAATCTGAATTTACAAATTTTCTTGCTAGCATAACTGTGGGGGAATCTAGAGATATAACACAAGCTACCATAGGGAGCATTCACTTTCCTGCTATACATTATTTTGCCCTCTTCATAGGTAGGTGAATAAATGGTAAAGATGAAGCATGTCATATGTGTGTCCCTGACCTTAGTATTCTTAGGAGTGCTGTGTTAGGAGACAAATCCTATAATTTGGGAGCCATTGTTGCACATAGGTTGCATAATAATAGATTTAATGGGGATTTCTTCGGTGGAATTTATGCAACCCGCTTAGCTGATTTTCTCGGTGTAACCATACGTGAGGATGATATTGAATTGCCTCCCGCTTACCTAGATTTTAATGCTATGGTTCACCACCAATTTGTTGAGAGGAGTGAATCACCTCTCCAGTATCGACTAATCTTTGACAGACGGCGTGCTGTCCGTATTACTCTCCCTGCTCCTGCCTTCTTTGATTATCAGGCAAAAGGAAGATATGTTATTACCAGAGAGGAGGCAGATGAGTACGAGAGGAGGGCGGATGCCGCTCGTTGCCACGCTGCAGCTCAGGAGGCGATAGCCGCTGCATCTCAGTATGACCCCAACTATTATTATGGATATCCACCAGGCCAGCCGTGGCCATAGACCAACTTAGGCCAAAAGCCTAATCTTGGGGGAGTACGTATTTCTCACCAACATTACATTCATGTTCACACACTCATTGCTAGATGTCAGTGTTCATACTTTTTCATTGTAATATCCATGCTAGTTTATTTTCCTTTTTATGCTTTCTTCTTATGTGTTTAATAAACCTTAAGAAAAAAATAAAAAAATAATTGTAGCTTTTAGCTAGTTTTAATTTCCATGCTTGTAATAGTAATTAAAAAGAAAACCCAAAAAGATTTCATGTTCTTCTTTTGCTTGTTGGGAGCTTTCCCGTGTAAATAGTTTTATTTCTTTGCTTTTCTTTGGGGGTCGATAGGACAAGACCATGATTAAATTGTTGAAGTGGCTCTTATATGCATTATTGTTGATCTGACAAAAGAGCCCATATTGCCTTGTCTTCTCCTGTTTATTGAATGCTTGCAGATTCCAGCTTAGTCCAATGCATGCACACTATTATTATTATTCACATCATTCGGTCGTGCAAGTGAAAGGCAATTATGACGATATATGATGGACTGACTGGGATGAGAAAGCTGGTATGAACTCGACCTCTTTTGTTTTTGTAAATATGATTAGTTCATGTTCCTGATTCAGCCTATTATGAATAAACATGTTTTCAATGACAACTAGAGATCATAGTTTCTTGTGCCATGCTTGATTAGCTAGGAGCTTATAATGGTTTACCTTGCGTGCCAACATGCTATTAAAATGGTTGTGATGTGGTATGATCGGGTGGTATCCTCCTCTGAATGATTTAAGTGACTTGACTTGGCACATGTTCACGCATGTAGTTGAAACAAAATCAACATAGCCTTCATGATATTTATGTTCATCGTGGATTATATCATACTCATGCTTGCATTCGGTGTTGATTAATTTTAATGCATGTTCATGACTGTTGTCGCTCTCTAACTGGTCGCTTCCCAGTCTTTTGCTAGCCTTCACCTGTACTAAGCGGGAATACTGCTTGTGCATCCAACTCCATAAACCCCAAAGTTATTCCATATGAGTCCACCATACCTACCTATATACGGTATCTACCTGCCGTTGCAAGTAAATTTGTATGTGCCAAACTCTAAACCTTCAAATAAATATCCTGTTTTGTATACTCGAATAGCTCATGTATCAACTAGGGCTGTCCGTATCTTCCTTGTTAGGTGGGTTATTCTCAAGAGGAGTGGACTCCGCTCCTCACTCACGAGAAAAGGGCTGGTCACCGGGATGCCCAGTCCCATGCTTTATGCAAATCAAATCAAAATAATTGCAAAAAAACTCCCCATGGGACTCTTGTTAGTTGGAGGCACTCGTTGTTTCGAGCAAGCCATGGATTGATGCATGTTGGTGGAGGGGGAGTATAAACTTTACCAATCAATTTGGGAACCGCCTATAATGTGTGTAGCATGGAAGATATCTCCGTCTCTTGGTTGTTATGTTGACAATGAAAGTATACCGCTCAAAATATTATGCACCTCTATTTCAAAACCGAGCTCTGGCACCTCTAAAATCCCTGCTTCCCTCTGCGAAGGGCCTATTTACTTACTTTCATGTTGAGTCATCATCCTCTTATTAAAAAGCACTAGTTGGAGAGCACCGCTGTCATTTGCATTCATTACTGTTAGTTTACATTGAGTATGACTTGACTGGATCTCTTTTACCATGAAATACAATGTCTAGTCAGTCCTTGATTTTAAAGGTGCTCTGCATTTATGTTTTGCGGTCTCAGAAAGGGCTAGCGAGATACCATCATGTTATATCATATTATGATTGTTTTGAGAAAGTGTTGGCATCCGAGATTTATTATTATTGCTCGCTAGTTGATTATGCCATTGATATGAGTAAACATGGGACCTATGCGTTATTGTGAATATGGTTAGTTCATAATCTTTGCTGAAAACATGAATGCTGGCTTTACATATTTACAACAACAAGAGCAAATAGAGTTTGTAAAAGTTTTTCTTTACCACTTTCAGTTTATCAACTGAATTGCTTGAGGACAAGCAAAATTTTAAGCTTGGGGGAGTTGATACGTCTCCGTCGTATCTACTTTTCCAAACACTTTTGCCCTTGTTTTGGACTCTAACTTGCATGATTTGAACGGAACTAACCCGCACTGACGTTGTTTTTAGTAGAATTACCATGGTGTTATTTATGTGCAGAAACAAAAGTTCTCGGAATGACCTGAAACTTCACGGAACATATTTTCGGAAATAATAAAAAATCCCTACAAAAGATGAAGACCATGGGGCCCACCACCTGTCCACGAGGGTGGGGGCGCTCCCCCTACCTCGTGGGCCCCCCGGAGCTCCTCCGGCCTCAACTCCAACTCTATATATTTGGTTTCAGGGAGAAAAAATCAGGGAGAAGGATTCATCGCATTTTACGATACGGAGCCGCCGCCAAGCCCTAAAACCTCTCGGGAGGGCCGATCTGGAGTCCGTTCGGGGCTCCGGAGAGGGGAATCCGTCGCCATCGTCATCATCAACCTTCCTCCATCACCAATTTCATGATGCTCACAGCCGTGCGTGAGTAATTCCATCGTAGGCCTGCTGGACGGTGATGGGTTGGATGAGATTTATCATGTAATCGAGTTAGTTTTGTTAGGGTTTGATCCCTAGTATCCACTATGTTCTGAGATTGATGTTGCTATGACTTTGCTATGCTTAATGCTTGTCACTAGGGCCCGAGTGCCATGATTTTCGATCTGAACCTATTATGTTTTCATCAATATATGAGAGTTCTTGATCCTATCTTGCAAGTCTATAGTCACCTATTATGTGTTATGATCCGTTAACCCCGAAGTGACAATAATTGGGATACTTACCGATGATGACCGTAGTTTGAGGAGTTCATGTATTCACTATGTGTTAATGCTTTGGTCCGGTACTCTATTAAAAGGAGGCCTTAATATCCCTTAGTTTCCGCTAGGACCCCGCTGCGACGGGAGGGTAGGACAAAAGATGTCATGCAAGTTCTTTTCCATTAGCACGTATGACTATATTTGGAATACATGCCTACATTACATTGATGAATTGGAACTAGTTTTGTGTCACCCTAGGTTATGACTGTTACATGATGAACCACATCCGGCATAATTCTCCATCACTAATCCATTGCCTACGAGCTTTCCATATATTGTTCTTCGCTTATTTACTTTTCCGTTGCTATTGTTACAATCACTACAAAATACCAAAAACATTACTTTTGCTATCATTACCTTTTTCTACCATTAACACTACTATCATATTACTTTGCTACTAAACACTTTGCTGCAGATATTAAGTTTCCAGGTGTGGTTGAATTGACAACTCAGCTGCTAATACTTGAGAGTATTCTTTGGCTCCCCTTGTGTCGAATCAATAAATTTGGGTTGAATACTCTACCCTCGAAAACTATTGCAATCCCCTATACTTGTGGGTTATCAGCAGGCCTCACCGACTTCCTCGATGACCGGCACGTACCTCATTTTGCCTGAGGCCATTCATGTGTACCGGTGCCAGATGTCAGCTGCAGAGCCGGAGCCGAAGCCACCACTTGATCCTCACCGTCAGTCTGTTTATCAGTGGAATCCAGAGGAGATCGCCAACCAGTGGCACCCAGAGGACACTCCCCCATACACCAGAGAGGGCCACTTTTATCCATGGGCAGAGACCAACTTAGGCCAAAAGCCTAAGCTTAGGGGAGTATGTATTTCTCACCGACATTACATTCATGTTCACACACTCATGCCAATTGTCGGTGCTCATACTTTTTAATTGTATCATCCATGCTAATTTACTTTCTTTTTAAGCCTTCTTCTTGTGTGTTTGAAAAACCTTAAGAAAAACTAAAAAAATAATTGTAGCTTTTAGCTTGTTTACTTTCCATGCTTGTAGTAGTAGTAATTAAAAAGAAAACCCAAAAAGATTTCTCATTCTTTTTTTGCTTGTTGGGAGCTTTCTCGTGTAAATAGTTTTGTTCCTTTTCTTTGGGGTTGAGAGGAGAAGACCTTAATGAAAATATTGAGTGGCTCTCATATGCATTATTGTTGATCTAATAAAGAGCCCATATTACCTTGTCTTCTCCCTTGAATTGAATGCTTGTAGATTCCAGCTTAGTCCAATGCATGTGCACTACTATTATTATCCACACCATTCGGTCATGCAAGTGAAAGGCAATAATGACGATATATGATGAACTGATTGAGACGAAAAAGGTTGGTATGAACTCGACCTCTCTTGTTTTTGTAAATATGATTAGTTCCTCATTCCCGATTCAGTCTATTATGAATGAAACATGTTTGCAATGACAATTAGAGATTATAGTTGCTTATGCCATGCTTAATTTGCTAGGAGTTTATAATGGTTTACCTTGCGTGCCAACATGCTATTAAAATGATTGTGATGTGGTATGATAGGGTGGTATCCTCCTTTAAACGATTCGAGTGGCTTTACTTGGCACATGTTCACGCATGTAGTTGAAACAAAATCAACATAGCCTCTACGATATTTATGTTCATGGTGAATTATATCCTACTCATGCTTGCATTCGGTGTTGATTAATTTTAATGCATGTTCATGACTGTTGTCGCTCTCTAGCTGGTCGCTTCCCAGTCTCTTTCTAGCCTTCACTTGTACTAAGCGGGTATACTGCTTGTGCATCCAATTCCATAAACCCCAAAGTTATTCCATATGAGTCCACCATACCTTCCTATATACGGTATCTACCTGCCGTTCCAAGTAAATTTGTATGTGCCAAACTCTAAACCTTCAAATAAACATTCTGTTTTGTATGCTCGGATAGCTCATGTTTCAACTAGGGCTGTCTATATCCTCCATGCTAGGCGGGTTATTCTAAAGAGGAGTGGACTCCGCTCCTCACTCACGAGAAAATGGCTGGTCACTGGGATGCCCAGTCCCATGCTCAAATCAAATCAAAATAATTGCAAACAAAACTCCCCCAGGATTGTTGTTAGTTGGAGGCACCCGTTGTTTTGGGAAAGCCATGGATTGATGCTTGTTGGTGGTGGGGGATTATAAACTTTACCATTCTGCTTGGAACCGCCTATAATGTGTGTAGCATGGAAGATATCGAGATCTCTCGGTTGTTATGTTGACAATGAAAGTATACCGCTCAAAATATTATTCATATCTATTTCAAAACCGAGCTCTGGCACCTCTACAAATCCCTGCTTCCCTCTGCGAAGGGTTTATCCATTTACTTTTATGTTGACTCATCATCCTCTTATTAAAAAGCACCAGATGGAGAGAACCGCTGTCATTTGCATGTATTATCGTTAGTTTACATTGAGTATGACTTGACCGGATCTCTTTTACCATGAATTACAATGTCTAGTTAGTCCTTGATCTTTCAAGGTGCTCTGCATTTATGTTTTGCGGTCTCAAAAAGGGCTAGCGAGATACCATCTTGTTATATCATATTATGATTGTTTTGAGAAAGTGTTGTCATCCGAGATTTATTATTATTGCTTGCTAGTTGATTATGTCATTGATATGAGTAAACATGAGACCTAAATGTTATTGTGAATATGGTTAGTTCATAATATTTGCTGAAAACTAGAATGTTGGCTTTACATATTTACAACAACAAGAGCAAACAGAGTTTGTAAAAGTTTTTCTTTATCAATTTTAGTTTGTCAACTGAATTTCTTGAGGACAAGCAAAGGTTTAAGCTTGGGGGAGTTGATACGTCTTCGTCGTATCTACTTTTCCAAACACTTTTGCCCTTGTTTTGGAATCTAACGTGCATGATTTGAATGGAACTAACCCGAACAGATGCTGTTTTCAGCAGAATTGCCATGGTTTTATTTTTGTGCAGAAATAAAAGTTCTTGGAATGACATAAAAATCAACGGCGATTATTTTTGTAATATATAAAAAATACTGGCGAAAGAATCAAGGCCAGGGGCCCACACCCTGTCCACGAGGGTGCGGGGCTCGCCTACCCCCCTGCCTCGTGGGCCCCCTGGTGCTCCACCGACCTCAGCTCCAACTCCATATATTCGCGTTCGGGGAGAAAAATATGAGAGAGAAGTATTCATTGCGTTTTACGATACAGAGCCTCCGCCAAGCCCTAATCTCTCTTGGGAGGGCTGATCTGGAGTCCGTTCGGGGCTCCGGAGAGGGGAATCCGTCGCCATCATCATCATCAACCTTCCTCCATCACCAATTTCATGATGCTCACCGTTGTGCGTGAGTAATTCCATCATAGGCTTGATGGACGGTGATGGGTTGGATGAGATTTATCATGTAATTGAGTTAGTTTTGTTAGGGTTTAATCCCTAGTATCCACTATGTTCTGAGATTGATGTTGCTATGACTTTGCTATGCTTAATGCTTGTCACTAGGGCCCGAGTGCCATGATTTCAGATCTGAACCTATTATGTTTTCATGAATATATGTGAGTTCTTGATCCTATCTTGATTTGTTAACCCCGAAGTGACAATAATCAGGATACTTACTGGTGATGACCGTAGTTTGAGGAGTTCATGTATTCACTATGTGTTAATGCTTTGGTCCAGTACTCTATTAAAAGGAGGCCTTAATATCCCTTAGTTTCCATTAGGACCCCGCTGCCACGGGAGGATAGGACAAATAATGTCATGCAAGTTCCTTTCCATAAGCACGTATGACTATAGTCGGAATACATGCCTACATTACATTGATGAACTGGAGCTAGTTCTGTGTCATCCTATGTTATAACTGATGCATGATTGATCGCATCCGACATAATTATCCATCATTGATCCATTGCCTACGAGCTTTTCATATATTGTTCTTCGCTTATTTACTTTTCCGTTGCTACTGTTACAATCACTATAAAACCAAAAAAATTACTTTTTCTACCGTTACCACTACTATCATATTACTTTGCTACTAAACACTTTGTTGCAGATATTAAGTTTCTAGTTGTGGTTGAATTGAAAACTCAGCTGCTAATACTTGAGAATATTCTTTGGCTCCCCTTGTGTCAAATCAATAAATTTGGGTTGAATACTCTACCCTCGAAAACTGTTGTGATCCCCTATACTTGTGGGTTATCATCACGCAAGATCTATCTAGGAGATGCATAGCAACAAGAGGGGAGAGTGTGTCCATGAACCCTCGTAGACCGAAAGAGGAAGCGTTATGTCAACGCGGTTGATGTAGTCGAACGTCTTCACGATCCAACCGATCCAAGTACCGAATGTATGGCACCTCCGTGTTCAGCACACATTCAGCTTTATGACATCCCTCGAGCTCTTGATCCAGTAGAGGGTCGAGGGAGAGTTCCGTCAGCACGATGGCGTGGTGCCGGTGTTGGTGATGTGATCAGTGCAGGGCTTCGCCTAAGCACTATGACGCTATGACTGGAGGAGTAAACTGTGGACAGGGGCACCGCACACGGCTAAGAAACAACTGATGTCTTTTGGGGTGCCCCCTGCCCACGTATATAAAGGAGAGGGAGGAGGAGGTTGGCCCAAGGGGGCGCGCCAAGAGGGGGGAGTCCTACTAGGACTCCGTTCCTAGTAGGATTCGCCCCCCTTTCCTTCTTACGGAGAGGGGGAAAGGGGAAGGGAGAGAGAGGGAGAAGGAAAGAGGGGGGGCGCGCCTCCTCCTGTGGCCTGCCTCCTCTCCTCCATTATGGCCCATTATTCCCATTAACTTTCCCGGGGGGTTCCGGTATCCTCCTGGTACTCCGAAAAATCCCCGAACCTTATTGGAACCATTCTAGTGTCCGTATATAACCTCCCAATATATCAATCTTTACCTCTCAACCATTTCGATACTCCTCATCATGTCCGTGATCTCATCCGGGACTACAAACGGTCACCAAAACACATAACTCATAATATAAATCGTCATCGAACGTTAAGCATGCGGACCCTACGGGTTCGAGAACTATGTAGACATGACCGAGACACATCTCCAGTCAATAACCAATAGCAGAACCTGGATGCTCATATTGGCTCCTACATATTCTACGAAGATCTTTATCGGTCAAACCGCATAACAACATACGTTATTCCCTTTGTCAACGGTATGTTACTTGCTCAAGATTCGATCGTCGGTATCCTCATACCTAGTTCAATCTCGTTACCGGCAAGTCTCTTTACTTGCTACGTAATGCATCATCCCGCAACTAACTCATTAGTCACATTGCTTGCAAGGCTTATAGTGATGTTCATTACCGAGAGGGCCCAGAGATACCTCTCAGATATTCGGAGTGACAAATCCTAATCTCAATTTATGCCAACTCAACAAACACCATCGGAGACACCTGTAGAGCATCTTTATAATCACCTAGTTACGTTGTGACGTTTAATAGCACACAAAGTGTTCCTCTGGTATTCGGGAGTTGCATAATCTCATAGTCAGAGGAATATGTATAAGTCATGAAGAAAGCAATAGCAATAAAACTAAATGGTCATAATGCTAAGCTAACGGATGGGTCTTGTCCATCACATCATTCTCTAATGATGTGATCCCGTTCATCAAATGACAACACATGTCTATGGTCAGGAAACTTAACCATCTTTGATTAACGAGCTAGTCAAGTAGAGGCATACTAGGGACACTATGTTTGTCTATGTATTCACACATGTACTAAGTTTCCGATTAATACAATTCTAGCATGAATAATAAACATTTATCATGATATAAGGAAATATAAATAACACCTTTATTATTGCCTCTAGGGCATATTTCCTTCATACTCCAAAACCAACTAGGGGTAGCACTAAATGCACTTACAATCTCTCCCTTTTTGGTGATTGATGACAAACTGGTTGAAGTTTTCAACGGGGATTAAAGTATGTTAAAGTTAAAGTACATGGGCATTGTCTTCATAGGTTAAAAAGGCTCCCCTGAAGATGTGCATATAAGTAGTTTGCTTTTGAATGAAAATGCACATGGCAGGTTTTACTTTGTGGAGATCCTTGAGGGAGTCCTGGATTAGGGGGTGCTCGGGTAGCCGGACTCCTGGACTATGAAGATACAAGATTGAAGACTTTGTCCCATGTCCGGATGGGACTATCCTTGGCGTGGAAGGCAAGCTTGGCGATGCGGATATTCAAGATCTCCTACCATTGTAACCGACTCTATGTAACCCTAACCCTATCCGGCGTCTATATAAACCGGAGGGTTGTAGTCCGTAGGCAATCAACTCCATATACAACAATCATACCATAGGCTAGCTTCTAGGGTTTAGCCTCCTTGATCTCGTGGTAGATCTACTCTTGTACTACCCATATCATCAATATTAATCAAGCAGGACATAGGGTTTTACCTCCATCAAGAGGGCCCGAACCTAGGTAAAACATCATGTTCCCTGCCTCCTGTTACCATCCGGCCTAGACGCACAGTTCGGGACCCACTACCCGAGATCCGCCGGTTTTGACACCAACATTGGTGCTTTCATTGAGAGTTCCTCTGTGTCGTCGCCTTTAGGCCCGATGGCTCCTTTGATCATCAACAACGATGCGGTCCAGGGTGAGACTTTGCTCCCCAGACATATCTTCGCTCTGCGGGCCAATTTGCCCGGCCACCTGTAGCAGATCGAAAGCTACGCCCCTGGCCATCAAGTTAGGTTCGGAAGCTTAAACTACACGGTTGACATCCGCGGAGACTTGATCTTCGATGGGCTCGAGCCACGGCCAAGCGCGCCGCACTATCTCGAGGGGCATGATCTAGCTCTGCCCCCGGACAGTGTCCTGGAGGCCGCACATGCATCGGTTCCGACCCCTAACTCGGAGCCTATTGCGCCAATCAAGGATGAGCGGTTGGACGTCACCTCGGGAGCTGCGATCCCGAAAGCGATCAAGACGAACGCTACCCGTGACTCCGAGGATCCGGACTCCTCCCCGGACTCCGAACCCCCCGCGCCCCTGCCAATCGAATCCGATTGGGCGCCGATAATGGAGTTCACCACCACAGACATCTTTCAGCATTCGCCTTTTGGCGATATCCTAAATTCTCTTAAGTCTCTCTCTTTATCAGGAGAGCCCTGGCCGGACTACGGTCAATGAGGGTGGGATACGGACGATGAGGAAATTCAAAGCCCACCCACCACCCACTTTGTAGCCACTGTTGACGATCTAACCGACATGCTTGACTTCAGCTCCGAAGACATCGACGGCATGGACGACGATGTAGGAGACAAACAGGAACCAGCACCTGTAGGGCGCTGGAAGGCCACCTCGTCATATGACATATATATGGTGGATACTCCAAAAGATGGAGATGGCGATGGAACAGTGGGGGATGACGGCCCCAAGAAACAGCCAAAGCGCCGGCGTCAGCGGCGCCGCTCTAAATCCCACCAAAGCAAAAAAACGGTGATTCCGGCACGGGAGATAATACTACCCCGGATAGCGCCGAAGAACACCCACCTCAGCAAGATTCCGCACAGGAAGATGGAAAAGCCAGCCCTCATGAGAGAGCGGCAGACCGAGAGGTTGAGGATAATAACTATACACCTCCCTCCGAAGATGAGGCAAGCCTCGATGACGACGAATTCGTCATACCATCAGACCCCGCCGAACAAGAGCGTTTTAAACGCAGGCTTTTAGCCACGGCAAGCGGCCTCAAGAAAAAGCAGCAACAGCTTAGAGCTGCCCAAGATTTGCTAGCTGACAGATGGACTGAAGTCCTTGCAACCAAAGAGTATGAACTCGAACGCCCCTCCAAGAGTTACCCGAAGCGCAGGCCGCTACCCCGATCAGAGGAGGAAGCACCTACATCACCAGCGCATGACATGGCAGACCGGCAACCTCGCGGCCGCGACAGAGAGGCCTCTCGGCCCTCCACGCAAGCCATGCCCCGAGCCGCTCAACTAAGGCACGGGAAAATGCGCCCGACCTGCGAGACATACTGGAGGATAAGGCAAGACAAACAAGATCGATCTACGGATCGCGCAGGCGCCCTACGGCATGTGACAATGATCTTCACTCCGGATACAACAAATCCGGCCGGGCCGAACACAACAGACATAGCTCTTCCGAGCTGCGTCGTGATATAGCCCAGTACAGAGGCGCCGCACACCCGCTATGCTTCACGAATGAAGTAATGGATCATAAAATCCCAGAGGGTTTCAAACCCGTAAACATCGAATCATACGATGGCACAACAGATCCGGCGGTATGGATCGAGGATTATCTCCTTCACATCCACATGGCACGCGGCGATGATCTACACGCCATCAAATACCTCCCGCTCAAACTTAAAGGACCGGCCCGGCATTGGCTTAACAGCTTGCCAGCAGACTCAATCGGTTCTTGGGAGGACCTGGAAGCCGCATTCCTCGACAACTTCCAGGGCACTTACGTGCGACCGCCGGATGCCGACGACTTAAGCCACATAATTCAGCAGCCAGAGGAATCGGCCAGACAATTCTGGACACGGTTCCTAACAAAGAAAAACCAGATAGTCGACTGTCCGGACGCAGAGGCCCTAGCAGCCTTCAAGCATAACATCCGCGACGAGTGGCTTGCCCGGCACCTGGGACAGGAAAAGCCGAAATCCATGGCAGCCCTCACGACACTCATGACCCGCTTTTGCGCGGGAGAAGACAGCTGGCTAGCTCGCAGTAACAACTTATCAAAGAACCCTGGTAATTCGGATACCAAGGACAAAAGTGGCAGGACACGTCGGAATAAGCAAAAACGCCGCGTTAACAGCGACAGCAATGAAGACACGGCAGTCAATGCCGGATTCAAAGGCTATAAATCCGGTCAGCGGAAAAAGCCATTCAAAAAGAATACTCAGGGCCCGTCCAGTTTGGACCGAATACTCGATCGCTTGTGCCAGATACATGGCACCCCCGAAAGGCCAGCCAATCACACTAACAGGGATTGTTGGGTGTTCAAGCAGGCAGGCAAGTTAAGGGCCGAAAACAGAGACAAGGGGCTGCACAGCGACGACGAGGAGCCCAAGCCGCCGAACAACAATGGACAGAAGGGCTTTCCCCCACAAGTGCGGACGGTGAACATGATATACGCAACCCACATTCCCAAGCGGGAGCGGAAGCGTGCGCTACGGGACGTATACGCGATGGAGCCAGTCGCCCCAAAGTTCAACCCATGGTCCTCCTGCCCGATCACTTTTGATCGAAGGGACCATCCCACTAGCATCCGTCATGGCGGCTTCGCCGCATTGGTTCTCGACCCAATCATCGACGGATTTCATCTCACAAGAGTCCTCATGGACGGCGGCAGTAGCCTGAACCTGCTTTATCAGGATACAGTGCGGAAAATGGGCATAGATCCCTCAAGGATTAAGCCCACAAGAACGACCTTTAAAGGCGTTATACCAGGTGTAGAAGCCAACTGTACAGGCTCAGTAACACTTGACGTGGTCTTCGGATCCCCGGACAATTTCCGAAGCGAAGAGTTAATCTTCGATATAGTCCCGTTTCGCAGTGGCTATCACGCCCTGCTCGGACGAACCGCATTCGCAAAGTTCAATGCGGTGCCGCACTACGCATATCTCAAGCTCAAGATGCCAGGCCCTCGAGGAGTAATTACGGTCAACGGAAACACCGAACGCTCCCTCCGTACGGAGGAGCATACGGCGGCTCTCGCAGCGGAGGTACAAAGTAGCCTTCTCAGGCAATTCTCCAGTCCGGCCATTAAAAAGCCAGACACTGCCAAGCGCGCCCGGAGTAACCCACAGCAGGACCGCCTGGCACACTCTGAGCAAGCGTAGCAATGCGGCCCCAACCCCAGCTTTCGCGACATAGCGAAACCAGTACCTCGCGTACATAACTACGCCCTTGAAATACCATGGGCACAGGGGAAGGGGCACAATAACGGCACGCCCAAAATACGGCTTAAAACGTACTAGGGGCTGCCGGATTCTTTTTTTAATTTTTTCTTACTTTCAGGACTCCATACTTCGGACGACCTGTTCGGCAATTCGACTGCCGCACAAACGATGCAAGATCCAGGGAGGCAGACAAGCCATGCCGCATTATGGAACTCCCAGGTGGTCTCTGTTACGAGCGGTATACCTGTTTTAAATACAATTCCGCGGCCTGCCCCTGGTCAGGACATACTGAATAGTCCAATATCTTTTGCTTACCGCACTATTTGTATCGTTCGGCTTTGATAAATAGCCTCTCTATAAACAATGCTTAGCTTCTTGTCTATTTTTTGCATTATCTTCTTTTCACATTTATGTTTATTAAATGACATGATTGCACCCGTACACCATGGTACGGCAAACACGCCAGGGGCTTCAGTACCCCTCATAATGGTGTGAGAAGTCCGTACACTTTCACAAGTGCGGCACCCCGAACTTATAGCACTATATGCATCGGCTCCGAATCATGATTTGGGTCAATAGTTGGGTTTGCCCGGCTCCTATGTTTTGGTGCCTTACGTTCCGCTCTATCGGCTAAGGTAGCACTAGGAGAACCACTGCGATTGTGCCCCGGTTCAGCTGGGTTAAGCACCTCAGTGGAGAAAGCTAAAACTGACTGTCATGATGAGGCGAGAGACCGGTCGCTGTTCGAGAGGTTTTTCGAGTCCCTAAAGACTTATGCCGCTTCGAGCGAGGAGCTGGCTTTGTCCGGCCAAGGCGTGGATAGCGCCCCGAACTCGGTCTTCCGAACTAGGGGCTTCGCCGAAATTTAAAATTATAGAGTTCTATGGCTAAGTGAGAGTGTTCAAGCATTATAGTCCGATTGCCTGGTTCGTTGTGCTGAGCGCCTCCCTCGAAGGACCCAACTATGGGAAAAAGAGCGCTCAGGTTTATCCCGAACACCCCAGCACTAGTGGCATGGGGGCAGAAGCCGACGACTGGCCATCTCTCAATTTTTGATAAACGGCCGCACAGAAAGTAATATTTTAAATTCAATAAGCATTGCTTAGCGCATATGAACAAGTTTTCAGCGCACAGGATAAACACGAGCGAGTTCATTCAAAAATCACATCCTTGGTACATTCATCCGCCACAAGGCGGGCACCTGCAAGAACATCCTTGTAGTAGTTCTCGGGCTTGCGATGCTCCTTCCCCGGCGGCGGCCCGTCCTTCACAAGCTTCTCACCGTCCAGCTTACCCCAGTGCACCTTTGCACGGGCAAGGGCCCGACGGGCACCTTCGATGCAGACGGAGCGCTTGATGACCTCGAGCCTCGGACAGGCCTCCACCAGCCGCCGCACCAGCCCGAAATAGCTCCCAGGCAGGGCCTCTCCGGGCCACAGCCGAACTATGAAGCCCTTCATGGCCTGTTCGGCCGCCTTGTGGAGCTCGACCAGCTGTTTCAGCTGGTCGCTCAAAGGCACAGGGTGTCCGGCCTCAGAATACTGAGACCAGAACACCTTCTCCGTCGAGCTGCCCTCTTCAGCTCGGTAGAATGCGGCGGCATCGGATACGCTGCGGGGAAGATCTGCGAATGCCCCTGGAGAGCTCCGGATTCGGGTAAGTAACAAGTAGTTTACTTTTATATTTCTGCTTTGCATGAAGAATGCCTTACCCGCTGCTATCTTCCTCATCTCCTCCAACTCTTGGAGGGCCTTTTGGGCTTCGGCCTTGGCAGACTTGGCAGTCTCAAGGGCCGTCGCGAGCTCGGATGCTTGCGCCTTTGACTCAAGCTCCAAACTCTCATGTTTTTTCATGAGAGCCTGAAGCTCTTGCTGCACCTCGCCGACCTGAGCCCCAAGTCTGTCTCGCTCGGTGCGCTCCGCGGCCGTTTTCTTTTCGGCCTCAGACAGCGCCTGCTTAAGGGTCGCCACCTCAGTCGTGGCCCCTACAATAAGCAGTACAATCCTGTTATTTTTTTGCAATCACGCCTTTTTATAGGCACTTTTTCTGTAAGGTATTTCTTACCTTCTTTCTCCTCGAGCCGCCGCTTGGCAAGGCCGAGCTCTTGCTCGGTCCGCTCGAGGTCCTGCTTCAGGACACCCACCTCCGCAGTCAGTGCGGCGGTGGATAGCAGCGAAGCCTGCATACGCATATTGACTCTTTTTTGTTAGACTCCTGCGAAATTTAATAGATCCTCTATTCGGCTTTTCTTTCCGAACGCCAAACAGAGCATCAGGGGCTACTGTCTATGCGGTAATATTTTACATATTTTTACTTACCTCGAAGCCTGTTAGAAGGCTAGCGCAAGCTTCAGTCAGTCCGCTCTTGGCGGACTGAACCTTCTGGATCACCGTACTCATAATAGTACGGTGCCCCTCGTCGATGGAGGCGCCGTCGAGCACCTCCAGCAGATTGTCCGGCACCTCCGGTTGGACGGAGGCCGCCGGCTCAGAAGGCTTGCTCCTCTTGGAAGGAGTTCGCCTACCGCGGTCCGGAACTGTGGAAGATTCCGGCGCGGTGTCCGGCACAAAGCCGGACTTGGAGCCCTGGGGGGCCTTATCCCCTTCACTCCTGGAGTCCGGGAGGTTGCCTTGCGGCTCCTCCAGGACCACCTCCTCCTGCCCCGAAGCTTGTCACGACGCCACATCGGCGTCGTCTACAGTGCGGGGGGAGACAGCGGGCGGAACTGAGTTCATGTCCGATGAGTCCAGGGAGCCGCCCGACGATTCGTTGAATTCGGCCCGGGGCGGACTGCATAATTACATTCGACATTAGGGAAAGCTGTGCAACAAAGGAACATCATGAGTTATTCTGATATCCGAACTTACGATTTCGCCGGACGCTTGGCCCTGTTTGGCCACTCCTCTTTGCCCTCTTCGGCATTGGGGGAGTAGTCCGGCGGAGGGGTCTTCCTTTTCCTAGACCCCTCGGCCTCCCCCGTTGGGGCGGCCTTCCTCTTCTCTCCTCCCTCCGCTGGGGGGGAGAGTTTTCTTCTTCCTCCTCCTCGTTTTCACGGGAAGAGGGCGTCTCGGACTCGTCGGATGACGAGTCCGACACCACCACGTTACGGGCACTCTTTCGAGTCCCCGTGGTCTTCTTCTTCTTGGCCTTCTTCTCCGGCACCACATAAGGCGCCGGAACCAGCAGCTTCACTAGTAGAGCTGGGGCTGGGTCTTCGGGCAGCGGAGCCGGACAGTTAATCGGTCCGGATATCGCCCGCCAAGCCTGTCAAAGGTAAGGGAGTTTAGATCCCGCATAGAGTCAAACTATGAAAAAAGCTTAACATCCTGTAAAAGGTGAAGATAGCTTACCTCGCTAGCGTGACGCTGCGAGCTGTATCCGCGGTCCTCGGAAGCGGATGCGGGAGCCTCGGCGCCCTTGAATAGCACCTTCCAGGCATCTTCGTACGTCGTGTCGAAGAGCCTGCTAAGGGTTTGGTGCTGCGCCGGGTCGAACTCCCACAGATTAAAATCCCGTTGTTGGCACGGGAGGATCCGGCGGACGAGCATAACCTGGATTACATTAACAAGCCGGATTGGCTTGTTCACCAGGGACTGGATGCATGTTTGCAATCCGGTCACCTCTTTTTCGTCACCCCACGACAGGCCCGTCTCTTTCCAGGACATAAGCCGCGTGGGGGGTCCGGATCGGAACTCGGGGGCTGCGATCCATTTCGGATCGCGTGGCTCGGTGATGTAAAACCACCCGGATTGCCACCCCTTTAGGGTCTCCACAAAAGAGCCCTCGAACCATAGGACGTTGGCCATCTTGCCCGCCATGGCGCCTCCGCACTCCGCCTGGCTGCCGCGCACCACCTTGGGCTTGACGTTGAAGGTCTTGAGCCAGAGGCCGAAATGAGGGCGGACGCGGAGGAAAGCCTCGCACACGACGATAAACGCCGAGATGTTGAGGATGAAGTTCGGGGCCAGATCGTGGAAATCCAGGCCGTAGTAGAACATGAGCCCCCGGACAAATGGGTGGAGTGGAAAACCCAGTCCGCGGAGGAAGTGGGGAAGAAATACTACCCTCTCATGGGGCCTTGGGGTGGGGAGAAGCTGCCCCTTTTCGGGAAGCCGGTGCGCGATGTCCTTAGACAGGTATCCGGCCTTCCTTAGCTTCTTGACTTGGCCCTCCGTAGCGGAGGAGACCATCCACTTGCCTCCCGCTCCGGACATTGCTGGAGAAGGTTGAGGTGGGAAGTGCGGGCTTGGGCGCTGGAGCTCGAGTGCGCAGGAGATGGATAGGCAAAGGAGGAAGAAGGCGTAGGTAAAAAGGTGGATCCTTATCCCCTTATATGGGCGGATGCGGTTGTGCGTCCCCACCAGCCTAGTAAAACTCGCTTGCCTCCCAAGCGCCGTGATAAATGGCGCGGTTGGGTTACCCACGTCCGTATTGATGAGAATCCCGTAAAGGGGGTACACGATCTCTGCTTTGACAAGACGTGCCAAGGAAACCGCCTCGCAAAACATGCTGAGGTGGAAAAGTAAAAACGATTCGAGTAAAGGACTTGGCCGTAGTGTGATGACGCACTGCGGAATACGTCAGCAGATTTGATTTGTGTTAATATTATTCTCTCTATGGCAATATGTGGAAGCTTATTTTGCAGAGCCGGACACTACTCTTGGTGTTTACAATCTTCTATGAAGGACTTGGAGGAGGAACCCGCCTTGCAATGCCGAAGACAATTTGCGCGCCGGACTCGTCGTCATTGAAGCCTGGTTCAGGGGCTACTGAGGGAGTCCTGGATTAGGGGGTGTTCGGGTAGCCGGACTATACCTTCAGCCGGATTCCTGGACTATGAAGATACAAGATTGAAGACTTCGTCCCGTGTCCGGATGGGACTTTCCTTGGCGTGGAAGGCAAGCTTGGCGATGCGGATATTCAAGATCTCCTACCATTGTAACCAACTCTATGTAACCCTAACCCTATCCGGTGTCTATATAAACCGGAGGGTTGTAGTCCGTAGGCAATCAACTCCATATACAACAATCATACCATAGGCTAGCTTCTAGGGTTTAGCCTCCTTGATCTTGTGGTAGATCTACTCTTGTACTACCCATATCATCAATATTAATCAAGCAGTACGTAGGGTTTTACCTCCATCAAGAGGGCCCAAACCTGGGTAAAACGTCGTGTTCCCTGCCTCATGTTACCATCCGGCCTAGACGCACAGTTTGGGACCCACTACCCGAGATCCGCCGGTTTTGACACTGACAATCCTCTTCAACACATGAAGACAATTCATCATGCATACATAAGAATACTGAAGATAATGATATGCACAATGAAAAATGGGCATTTGCAAAATGACTTCATGCGGAACTTATCATCACATCATAAGGTAGCAGCAAAAGTGGCAGACGACCATCAAGTTTAAGTGTTACAACTCAAAAGCCAAAAGTTTCAAGAACGAGAGTTGTAAGAACTTAGCAAAAATAAGCAACCGACCCATATGGACCCACTTGAAGACTATCAACTCATATGCTTCTCCCCCTTTTGTCAGTAAGGACCAAAAAGGTTTGAAGACATAGCGTGTCTACTCATTCCGAATCGGTGAAGATGTTGGAGCAGCAGGGTCGATGTTGGTGTTGGGCGGTGCAGACGGGCCTGGTGCAGAATCGTGATGCAGTGAAGCCATCGCTAGTGAAGTGGCGTCGTCCTCTTCATCAATGACTCTCGCAACAATAGTTGCAGCCGAATATGAATACCCAGAATCTTCAATGGAAGGAGTGGGATGCAAACTTGCTGATTGTGGAGGCCTGGAATCAAACTTGAAATGTTCTGTGAAGCCGTCTTCACAAAGATCATTTTCAGAACAGAGCAGTGTGAGGCTCTTCTAGGACCGCCGACAGGCTTCATGTGCAATCAATGAGTTCTTGGTAGCCAGATTGCGAATGCGATTGACAACAACAAGAAGACTCTGCATCTAGCGCTTCAGCCAATCGTGATGCCTATCCTGCTTTTGATGTAGTGATACAAGAAACTCTCGGTCGTTTAGGATACGGGCACGCTTCTGAGGCCTTTGAGTGACCATGCTGGCTATGGCATCAGTGTTGGCTCGATGCGGCAGGCGAAGCTGACTAGCAAGGGGACCAGCAGGAGCAGGAGGATTAGGCACATGAATACCTTCAATTGGCTCAGTGAAGCTTTGATGTTCAACATTGTATTCATGGAGTGGCTTCTTGGCAGGCTCAGGGTAGATGGCTTCATATGACATATCAACATCAGGCAAGAATACAACATGATTGCACACTGAAGGTTGATAGTTGATAGTTGACAGTTGAGTGAAGCTTTAGCAAGCGCATGACCAATGGTGCATAGAATTTGAGCCAAAAGATCAATTCCAGAAGCTGCTAGCTGGCGGATGAATAAATCTTGAGTGTTGAACCTGATGCCACTGATGATGTAGAAAACCAATGTCTTCATGGTGTCTTCAAGCTTGGCATTAGGAGAATTGCCTTTGATAGGCCACAGAGTATGCCTGAGAATATGATAGACTGTGCGGGGCAGGTACTCGAGGCCCTTGACGAAGAACTCATTGGGATATTCAACGTCACTAGGCAATGGCTTCATCATGCTGAGCATCTGACTCATATTGGGCTCAAGCTTCTGGAAGACACTCTGCAGCTCTTGCACATGGCATTGACAACCTGGTTCATATAGATCTCCAGGAGTGGGAAGGGAAGTTAGCTCGATGATATCGTGAGCTTTACCTTCATGATGGACATCTCCTGTCATCCACTCAAGGACCCATGTCTTCGGATCCCTGTTGTAACCTCTAATGTATAGAGTAGCATAGAACTGCAGAAGAAGCTCTTCATTCCAGTGCTCCTTGTCAGTGACAAACGGGAGCATCCCAACTTCTCGAAAGCAATCAAGAGACTCTTCAAGGCATGGCAGCCGAACAATGGCATCGCATTTAAGACGCTTATGAGGAAAAACATGTCTTGATTGTATAGTATGCAAGAGTAGTAGCTGCGTTGCTGATGGCTCCAGAACCTATCTGAGGCGATCTTTGGCTTCGTGTAGGGGTTCTTGGTAGAGTCGAAGAAAGTGGTGTGCTCTCTGAAACTTAGCACACTGAAAGAGCCTCTTGTAGTTGAAGGACTTGGAAGCCTGGGCTTTGGCTTCTAAGTTTGAGGCCTTTGCTCCATGTGATAGTCATATTGAGCACCAGCAATGACTTCAGGTTCCACATTGTCTTCAGCCATGACAAGTCATTGGCTTCAGTGGTGATGGTGGTGGCAACCGCATTGGCTTCAACTTCACTTGAGTCATGAATAGGGGGTCGGGCACAATCACTTCTTCATGCACAACAGGATCACTGGTAGGGGGAATAACTTCTTGTTCTGCTTTACTTTCTTCATCGGCTGATGCCGCCAGAATGTCTTCGGCCTCTTTGGCTTTAGATTCATGAGCAGAAGCGAAAGGGGTGGCTTCAGGGAACACTTGACGTGCTACTGAGATTGTGTGCCGCACATCCTCTTTAGGAATGCTCGACATGGAGACCTAGGGCCTAGGGCCTCTATGAAGCCTTCGGAACGGAGGCGTCGCCTGTGGTGAAGTAGTGGTCTTCTACATGTCTTCAGGTGTTGCTTGTGGGGTCTCAAGCACCGGAGTGGTGACACAAGATGGTGGAGTGCGGGGAATCACTTCATGTAGGGGGGGTTGGGTGTTGCTCTTCCCAAAATTCATCTTGAGCATTTGGCGTCGTGGGACCGCCAATGTTTATCAGTTCACTGCTCGTAGGAGCAGGCGATGATACCGGAATGGGCTCGAGCTGAGGAAGGACTTCATCATCTTTAACATGGTCATCTTGACCAATGTCTTCAGCTACGGATCATCAATGGTAAGAATAGGGTCCTCAAACCATTCATCAATGAAGTTGTTGAGGATGTCAGCATCAAACAGAGGCAAATCCTTGAAGATTTCAGTCTCCTGTTTGCTCTTGATGAGCATCTCCAGCGCATCATCAGCAAGATGTTCAGCGCTCGATAGATCAATAACATTTTCTTCATTTTTAAGAATATTTTCTAGGGTGAGGTCATGCCCAGAAATCTTCTTGGTCTTCTTGGAGATGCGAGATTGATCTTCAGATTGCACACTGGATTCAGGAGGTGCAGATTGCAATGGCTTCACTTTTGAAGCTTTTGGAGCAGTTGAAGATTTTGAAGCCTTAGACTTCTTCTTTGGCTTCGGAGCTTCAGGTTCATCCTCATGCTCCTCTTCAGCAGCAACCACTTCAACAGTGATCCCTTGGGCAGCGATGTGTGAGAGAAGCCCATCGAAGCTGTCAAAGGGGCCAATGATGTTCTGATTAGCTTCACGACTGCCATCGGGTCTCGGAGCTGCTGGACTAGGATTGAAGTCAATCCCTAGTTCTTCTTGTTCTACACAGCTGAAGCTCTTGCAAAATGGATATTCTTCTCGAATAATTTATCGTCAGAACACCATCTGAGACTGGAGGCATCGGCATTCTCCGGCTGTGGTCCTCTGACCATGCAGGGGTAGAAGCCCATGGCAATGGCTTCAACCTTTGTCTTGGGCATAAGCTTCCTGTATACAATAACGGCCCAAGATGGCCTCACAATGTTCTTCTTAGCATACTCATTTGTGACCAAGTTGTATTTGAACCATTCCTCTGCCCAGTATCTTCGAATCCATTGGACTTGAGTTTTGCGTTGAGTGTATGATTCCTCTGGATCAGACTTTGATGTCTACTATGCAACTTTATTCTTGTAGACACGTGTTGGGCCTCCAAGTGCAAAGTTTTGTAGGACAGTAGAAAATTTCCCTCAAGTGGATGACCTAAGGTTTATCAATCCGTGGGAGGCGTAGGATGAATATAGTCTCTCTCAAACAACCCTGTAACCAAATAATAAAAAGTCTCTTGTGAACCCAACACACCAAATACAATGGTAACTTGCATAGGTGTACTAGTTCGGCGAAGAGATGGTGATAAAAGTGTAGTAATGATAGTAGATATTGATTTTTATAATAGGAACAGTAAAAAACAGCAAGGTAGCAATTGATAAAACAGAGCACAATGGTATTGCAATGCTTGAAAATGAGGCCTAAGGTTCGTACTTTTGCTAGTGCAATCTCTCAACAGTGCTAATATAATTGGATCATATAACCACCCCTCAAAGTGCGATGAAGAATCACTCCATAGTTCCTATCTAGCGGAGAACATAAGAAGAAATTATTTGTAGGGTACGAAACCACCTAAAAGCTATTCTTTGCAATCGATCTATCCAAGAGTTCGTACTAAAACAACACCAAATAATTTCAGATTCATAATACTCAATCCAACACAAAGAACCTTTCAGGGGGATGAACCCCAGGCAGGCAACGGAACCCGGATCCTTTTCAAAAACAACAGGGCCTGCATCGCCCCTCAACCCGGCCTGACCTTGGCCAAGTTGCTAGACTCGGTTAGGTCACTCGACCCGGCCAAGCAGGCCGACCCGTCCAGACTCCTCAACTCGGCCCCAACAACCAAGCTTGAGACTTCTCTAGCAAGCCAGCACCGCCCTTGGGGTGTTCTCCAAACCCGGCCAAGGGTCAGTGGCCATCCCATCCCAGCCGTATGATGGGACGAGTCTCCACCAGCTAATGATCAAAGCCACAGTACCCTGCCCATGCCTCTGGTCAGCCGGACGAGGCAACAGTGCGCTCCACCTACCCGCTGACTGGGGCCGACGTGGCTACAGTGCCCTACGCCTACCCGCTGACTAGGTTTGGCATGGCAACAGTGCCCCGGCATGACCTATGACGCCAACAAGCGGCAACCTGATGGAGCGCCACTGTAGCCGACTCAACCCGGCCACGCCCTGACGATCGACAAGATGACACACAGTGCCCCTTAGGCGCATGGGGCCCGCTCCCGGAAAACCCGGTGAGCCCTGGTACCCGGCAGGTCCCAGCATCAGGTTCCCGGACACTGACAACCCGGCCCTACGGCCTTGTAACATTACCCTTGTACCCTGGGGGGTTGACCTATAAAACCCCCCAGGAGCCCCCATGCATACGGGCACCCACTTCATTCACACAGTTGATCACACACGCCTAGCAAGCGACACCCGAGGAGAGGGAGCAGCCTAAGCCTTGGCCGGACCTCCTTCTTCCTCCCTACAGCTCTAGGAGCAGCTCTGTACTGTTACATATAAACCACACTCGACAGGACTAGGGGTGTTATCTCTCCGGAGAGCCCCGAACCTGGGTATGTCTTGCGTCCCGCGCTCGCTCATGCCGACCTCGCCTCTGGAGCCCACTAGTGCCGTCGAGCCTCCTCCTATCTTTAGCCATCCCTTGGCATCTGTCGTGCGCCCACCACAACAGAACCTCAAAGAGTGCCCCAAGATTTCTACCAGAGAAAGAAAGACAAGAACGTACATCAACCCCTATGCATAGATTACCCCAATGTCTCCTCAGGAATCCGCGAGTTGAGTGCCAAAACATATATCAAGTGGATCAATATGATACGCCATTGTCACCATGAGTATTCATATGCAAGACATATATCAAGTGCTCTCAAATCCATAAAAGTATTCAATCTGATAAAACAAAATCTCGAAGGGAAAACTCAATTCATCACAACTAGATAGAGAGGGGAAAACACCATATGATCCAACTATATTAACAAAGCCCGCGATACATCAAGATCATGCCATCTCAAGAACACGAGAGAAAGAGAGAGAGAGAGAGAGAGAGAGAGAGAGAGAGAGAGAGATTAAACACATAGCTACTGGTACAAACCCTCATCCCCGAGGGTGGACTACTCCCTCCTCATCATGGTGGCCGCCGGGATGATGAAGATGGCCACCGGTGATGATTTCCCCCTCCGAAAGGGTGCGGGAACATGGTCTAGATTGGTTTTCAGTGGCTACAAAGGCCTGGAGCGACGAAACTTCTGATCTAGGTTAACCCCTGATGGTTTCTCTATTTATAGGATTTTTTGGCGTTGGCTTCACGCTAAGATGGGCCTCGAGGTGAGCACAACCCACCGGGGCAAGCCAGGTCCACCAAGCACGCCCCGGTGTCTTGTGCCCTACTCCTTCACCTTCTGGTCCTTCCATGAAGCTTCGGGGGTCTCTTTTGTTCCAAAAACAATCATCAAAAAGTTTCAGCTCATTTGGAGAACTTTCATTTCTACACAAAAAACAACACCACGGTGGTTCTGCTGAAAATAGCGTCAGACCAGGTTAGTTAGATGCAAATCATACCAAAACCATATAAAATTATTGTAAACATGGCATGAATACTTCATAAATTATAGATACGTTGGAGATGTATCAGCATCCCCAAGCTTAATTCCTACTCATCCTCGAGTAGGTAAATGATAAAAGAAATAAATTATGAAGTGGAATGCTAGAAAAGTGCACAAGTTTGATCAATGACAATTTCAATCACTTTTCCTAGCATCATAACAACAATTCTTTCTCATAAAACTTGTCATGTTAAAGTGGCAACCAATTCACATGTTAAGGTTCAAACAATGAATTCTCTTGAAACTCAACAACCTATGTTCTCAGTCACCAAGCAATTGCAATTCAACTTATTCAACAGAGTCTAAGTAAGAGCTCCACATACTCAACCATCATATAGTCTTCTATGATTGCTAACATTCACCACGTACACATGAGCAAAATGTTTCAATCGGACACATAGAAAGATAGGGCCTTATAATTTTGCCTCCCAACGTATTCACCTCAAGGGTGATGTCAACAATAATAACTCATGCTACCCATATCCAACTGGATATATGTGCCTAGATCTTTCCTCACCACATGATGCTTTCCAAAAGAAAAAAATAAAAAGGAATAGAGAGAAGAACTTTGACTCTTGCACGAAAGTAAATACATAAAATTAAAAGATAGGCCCTTCGCAATGGGAAGCACAGGTTGCCATGTGCTTATTTGTTTGTATGCTCAACCCCTTAGTGCAAAAGAACGCCACATTATATTTCCCCTTATGATAGCAACCTTTATTATGCAGTCTGTCGCTTTTATTCTTTGCCATCACAAGTTCGTAAAACGCTCAATTTTCTCTTACACTAAATGATCTAACACTTTTAGAAGCAATTTTTATTGCCTTATTGCATCGATGACAACTTACTTGAAGGATCTTGGCTCAATCCTTACGTAGGTATGGTGGACTCTTGAAGATAATATTTGGGTTTAAGGGTTGTTTGGATGCACAAGTAGTATCTCTACTTGGTGCAGAATTTTTGGCTAGCAAAGATGGGGGGCAAGCACCACATGTTGAAGGATGTATGACAATATAACTTCTATGTGAATATAAACAAACATAAACTATTACGTTGTCTTCCATGTCCAACGTCAACAATTTTGGCATATAATATTTTGATGGGGGCTCACAATCACAAAAGATTGCCAAGATAGTGTATTTGCATGTGAAAGTTCTCTTCCTTATACTAATTATTCATGAATTGCTTGCATGACCAACATTGTGATTGTCAAGCTTCAAAAGATTTCACTTTCTAAACCCAATGTGAAGCTACCACTAGGCATGATATAATTTCGACTTCATGATATCCAATTCATTCAACAATTTACTCATAGGATATAAGTGAAGCACAAGAGTGAATGACAAGCTACTCCAAAAAGATATAAGTGAAGATCAAGCGAGTAGTTATGTAAATGGGTAGCTATTTGATGACTCTCTCTTATTTAAAAGTTTCATATCTAAGTATTTTATTAAAACAGCAATCAAAACTAAACAAAATTACATTCCAAGCATAGCACAACTCATGTGAAGAAGAAAAAACTTAGGCTCAACCGATACTAAGAGATAATTGTTGAAGAAGAAAGGTGGGATGCCTACCGGGGCATCCCCAAGCTTAGATGCTTAAGACCTCTTGAAATATTATCTTGGGATGCCTTGGGAATCCCCAAGCTTGAGCTTTTGTGTCTCCTTAATTCCTTTTATATCACAGTTTTCCTAAATCTCAAAAGCTTCATCCACACAAAACTCAACAAGAACTCATGAGATAAGTTGGTATAAACCAATGCAAAAACCTTATCATTCTATACTGTAGCAAATCACTAAAATTATTATTCAACATTGCATACTAAATTCCTCTACATATTTAATACTCCTATCCTCAAATAGAATCATTAAGCAAGCAAACATATGCAAACAATGCAAACATAACAGCAATCTGCCAAAACAGTACATTCTGTAAAGAATGCAAGAGTATCAATACTTCCCTAACTCCAAAAGTTATGAAAATTTACCACACTGTAGAAAATTCATCAGATTTATTTTGCAAAAAGTTTCAACATTTTATCACATTCTGAATTTTCTAGGGAATTTTTGCAACATCGATAAACTTTCTGTTTTGAAACAACAACATGTAGACTTGCAAAATAAGCATGGCAAAGGCTATACTTGATATTTTTATTGAAAATAAATATGCAAAATATTATTATAAATAAGAGAAAGAAAATCCTAAAAAAATAAAATGATACTCCAAGCAAAACACATATCATGTGACGAATGAAAACATAGCTCCAGGTGAGGTTACCGATAATGTTGGAGACGAAAGAGGGGATGCCTCCCGGGGCATCCCCAAGCTTAGTTGCTTGGATCTTCCTTGAATATTACCTTGGGGTGCCTTGGGAATCCCCAATCTTAGGTTCTTGTCACTCCTTATTCTCCTCATATCGACATCTCACCCAAAACTTGGAAACTTCAATCACACAAAACTTAACGAAACTTTGTGAGATAGGTTAGTATCATAAAGAGCAAACCATTTCACTTTTGGTACTGTCAAAGACAAGATTCATAATTGTTCTCACATAATGCCTACTGTAGCATATAATTTCCATAATTTATATTGTGCAATATAAGCCATGGAAACTACAAAACAAGCAAACCATGCATTGAAAACAGAATATCAGCATCAGCCTCTGTCTCGACCTCAGCAGCCCCAGGTGGAATCCCAGACCTTGGAACTGAGGTGCCCTAGTTCTCCTTCTTCCTCAGACGCTTGATCTCATGAGAGATTAACTCGTCAGTCTCCAGCACAACATTAGGATAAACGCGTGCCCAAGCCTTCTCAATAAGCAACATGATAAACGGACCATAGATAGGGCACTTGCGCTTAGAGATAGCGGAGACCAGTTCAGTCCACATGACATGAGAGATATCCAAGGATTCTCGAGTGTTTTCTTCCTTCTCATACTGGTAGAAAAGAAGCATGTCCACGAGAAAGGAGTGAACCATATCCAAGTTCCCAATGCGAAGGACGAGAGTCTCTCTGAAGATGCGATGAAGTATGTCCAGGTAGGAAGGCAGCTCATAGGTCTCCTTCTGAGTCTCGGGGTGAATCTTCAAAGTACAGTAGGGCCAGAGAGATTGCTTGTGAGTGGAAGTTGTATTGCGGTGAGGGCGAAAGCCAACTGGGTTCGCAAGACCTTGATCTTCAATCCCAAGTAACTCCATGAAAGCCTTCCATCTGATAGAAAGAAGCTTGCCATTTGTCATCCAAGTCAGAGTTCTTTCCTCATCTGTTCCAAGATGGACCGTGGCATAAAACTGAGCCACCAAATCAGCATCAAAGTCCTTGTTGAACTGCATGATCCTGAGAATATTCAGCTGAGAACACATATGTAGGGCTTCGCCAGAGTAGTCAGGATCCTTCTCCATATAGTTAGTGTCTATGGTGCGAACATCAACGTAGAGATTCTTCTTCACTTTGATCACATCAAAGTAGATGGCCCACTGAAAGCGGTTCTAGAAAGGACGGTTGGCCAAAGTGGGTTCTTGATCTTCCATATATGGGTTCCGCCAGCGCCTTTCCCAGAACTCCTTTGCAGACATCTCTGTCACAGACTTGGCCCTAGGCTTGGGCTTGTTCGCAATAGTCTTCTTTGGCTGAGGAGGAGGAGGAGGAACACTTGAGGAGGCAGCCGCTGTCTCAGAGGTGTGATAGTGCTTTGAAGTAGAACGCCTGGGGTTGACACGGCGGACATGTTGCTCAGACGGGCCATCACCTGGAACCAAACACAAGGACACAAGAAACAACACGAAAGAATGAGCATAAGCCACCAGAAAAAGCAACATGGATCGATATTTGGTACGAGTAAGGTGGAAGTGGGCAGCCAGCGATAGTACCGCGATCTGGAAGCGACAATACCACCCGAGTGGTAGTACCACTCCAAGGGTGCAGTAGTACCGCTCCAGGCAGGGGAACGGCGGTTCCCTACTACCATGGCCAAATCCGGCACTACTGGGATGCCAAATTCAAAAATAAGCCTACCAAATATCAGCTCAAACTGTCTAGACGACTTCTCCAACCTACTCAAGCCTTGAGTTAGCCAAAAATCGAGAAATGCAACAACTATTGCCCCTAAAGACTAGATCTAAAACCTAGACACAAAGAGAAGAGGAACGGTGTGACGCCCGGATAATTAGGCTACAGTAATCACATACTAATGATGCCATGTCACTGCTATCACTGTTGTTAATGTCGTGTTAGTCCAAAACTGAGTCAAATTCAAATTTCAAATAACAAGTCAAATTATTATTTCTTCAAACTATCAAATAAAAATGTTCGATGGGCAGCAAATATTCACTAAGTAATGAACATGCTGGAACCAACCTCATTTGGTTTCCCAATTTGCCCATGGGATTAATTTAGTGAGACAACAAGATTAAACAAAAGCATTTTAATTCAACTATAAATTTGAACAGTTCCAATTGGCCTCAAACTTTTTATGCAACCTTATAGTGTTGACTAGGAATTATGTGCAAGGTTTCATAATTAACAAAAATCATTTGGTAGCTAAAATAAATAGAAAATGGTAAAAGAAAAAAAATAAGTAAAGAGAAAATTAAAAGAGCAGAAAGACCCCCGCCCCCCCCCCCCCCCGACTGGGCCTCGGCCCAGCAAGCCATCGGGCCGCCAGGCCGGCCCAGTCGCCCCTGTATGACCCCCCGGCCCACCATCGAACCCTGGCGGTCTCTCATCCCCCCCCCCCCCGCTGGATCTGGATCGGCCCCAAGCCGATCCCCGTCGCCCGACCCTAACGCCGCCGCCCCGTCGTCCGATCCTGATGCCTCGCCGCCCGATGCCGCCCCGCTTTGCCTCCATCCTCCTTCGTGGCATCACCTTGCCGGCACCGCCCTACCGCCTCTACCTCGCCAGCACCGCTTCGCCGCCGGACCGCCCCGTCTCCCCTGCCTCTGCTTCACCCAGAGCTGTCGGGCATCCTCCTCGTGCATGTCATCGAGGTCGATGTGAGCTCCCGCCTCCTCCTGGCCTCTCCCTTCTCCTCCTCGTGCCATGTAGCCATCAAACCATCAAGCGCTGCCCATATCCGCGTCGGCCGTCGCCGTTGCTGTCGTGACCGGCCACCCCGCAGCCTCCTGCTTGCGCCCGCTGATGCGCGTCGTCGCCCTCGTCTCGTAGTAGCGTGCGACGGACCAAATGGTCACCGGAGATGGCCGCTAGGGCCTCGCCGCTGCCCCTGTAGATCGTCGCCAGAGGGCATGCGCCCGCGCGCGCGTTAACAAGTGGGTTGACCGACTGTAGTGTGGGCCCGCCTGTTTAAATTAGCCCTACCCCTAATTAGTCTAACCCTAGACACTGGCTCACAGTTGGGCCCCATGTAGTTAATTAGACAAATGAAAATGATTTAGTTAAATTAACAAACTGACATGTGGGGCCCACTTTTACTATTCAGACGGATAGGGTCTGCTGACTTTGCCCTACTGACTCAGCGGAGGGCCCACACGTCAGCCATTGCTGACTGGGCAGTTGAGTTAGTTTGCCACTATGTTCACTCTGTGTACACAAAGCTGGGTACCCATAGAATTTTCCAATTTAATTTTGGAATTTAAATTAATACTACTAAATTCCAGGAAATTAATAAAACTTTAGAAAATCATATCTTTTAAATCGTAACTCGGATTAAAATAATTTATACATGAAAGTTTCTCAGAACGACGAGACGAATACAGATACACTCTTCGTTTGTCTTCCACACACCCCTAGAATAGTGAACATGCAACAATCCACCTCCGTTTCATCTACCCAAAAAATGTGAAACACCGGGAATACTTTCCCAGATGTCTTCCCCCTTCGTCGGTATCACCTATCCGTGCGTTAACTCACCCCTAGCACCGCATATTGCCATGTTATGCTTTGTGATGCTTTGATTGCTCTGTTATTTATTGTGTTCCCCCTCCCATATTTCTTTATGGTAGGCCCCGAGACCGCGGTTGAACCAGTGATCGACTACTTCATCTTCGAGGGTCCGTTTTTGTCTACAGAGTAACCAAGCAAGCCCCCCCCCTGATCAACCCGATATCACCTATTCTTCTCTCTACTGCTTGCATTAGAGTAGTGTAGCATGTTACCGCTTTCTGTTAAACCTATTCTGATGCATAGCCTATCTTTGCTACTACTGTTGTTGCCTTTACCTACAATCCTAAATGCTTAGTATAGGATGCTAGATTTCCATCAGTGGCCCTACATTCTTGTCCACATGCCATGCTATACTATCGGGTCGTAATCACTCGGGAGGTGATCACGGTATATACTTATATACATAATACATGATACATGTGGTGACTAAAGTCGGGTCGGCTCATAGAGTACCCGCGAGTGATTCATGGATTGGGACCGAAAGGACGTTTGTCCTGACGACCCTCTGAGTGGACCTTTGTGGTGGAGCGACAGGGCAGGTTGAGACCACCTAGGTGAGAGGTGGGCCTGGCCCTGGCCGGCGTCCGTTGTTACATCAATTAACACGCTTAACGAGATCTTGGTATTTGATCCGAGTCTGGCCACTAGCCTATACGCACTAACCAACTACGCGGGAACAGTTATGGGCACTCGGCGTTGTGGTATCACCCAAAGCCTTCTTGACGTCAGCGACTGAGCGGCGCGCGCTGGATTGGACCGTAAGCCTATGCTTGTATTAAGGGGGATAGGTCTGCTTCCGGTCGCATTCACAACATGTAGGTGTGCAATGGGCGATGGGCCCAGACCCCTGCACGCATAGAATTTAGACCAGCGTGCTGACCTCTCTGTTATGCCTAGGTGGGCCTGCGACTGTTGATCTTCCGAGGCCGGGCATGACCCAAGAAAGTGTGGCCGGCCAGAGGGATCGAGCATGTTGGGTAATGTGGTGCACCCCTACATGGAAGTTTATCTATTCGAATAGTCGTGTCCCTTGGTAAAAAGACGACCCAGAGTTGTACCTTGACCTTATGGCAACTAGAACCGGATACTTAATAAAACACACCCTTTCAAGTGCCAGATACAACCCGGTGATCGCTCTCTCACAGGGCGACGAGGAGAGGATCGCCGGGTAGGATTATGCTATGCGATGCTACTTGGTGAACTTACCATCTACTCTCTTCTATATGCTTCAAGATGGACGCTGCCAGAAGTGTAGTCTTCGATAGGACTAGCTATCCCCCTCTTATTCTCGCATTTTGCAGTTTAGTCCACAGATACTACCCATTTCATTAATACCAATGCATATGTAGTGTAGATCCTTGCTTGTGAGTACTTTGGATGAGTATTCACGGCTGCTTTGCTCCCCCTTTTCCCCCTTCCTATATCTGGTTGTCGCAACCAGATGCTGGAGTCCAAGAGCCAGAGGATCCCGAGGATGATTCTACGTGGAGTTCGACTTCGAGGAGTAGTTAGGAGGTCCCAGGCAGGAGGCCTTGCCTTTTCGATCATTGCTACTTTTCTTCTAGCCTTCTTAAGGCAATCTTGTTTAACTTATGTTTGTACTCATATATTGTTGCTTCCGCTGACTCTTCTGTATTCGAGCTTCTATATTCGAGGCCTCAAGGCCCCTGGCTTGTAATATAAAGCTTGTATTATTTTAATTTGTGTCTAGAGTTGTGTTGTGATATCTTCTCGTGAGTCCTTGATCTTGATTGTACACATTTGCGTGTATGATTAGTGTCCAGTCAAACCTGGGGCGTCACAAGTTGGTATCAGAGCCGACTGCATGTAGGCATCCCCCTTCCAACTCCTTGGCCGAATTTGAGTCTAGTCACTGAATTTTTTTACTATCATGGTTGTGTGGCTTACGGGCCCACGTCGCCATTGGGTGGTATTAGGATCTTTTATTTCTCATCTATACTCTAGGAATCTGATCTCTCTTCTATTCGGGTTAATTGATTTTTCTAAAATTAACTTTAGGTTCTCGAGAATACTTCTCCCGGAGAGCCCCTTCAGTCCAGATGACCGCCTGCTGCACCAGAAATTTTTGAAGATACTCTCCAATGTTTCCCTGAGACCCTTGTGACCTTCGTTGTTGCAATTCCATACCACCGATAAATCCCTATGGAAAGCTACATACACTTGTCGTCCATAATTCCTTGTATTTAAGATCTCAAATTATCCAGATATTTCTATAATTTGATGCTTTTGCATTATTTCTTCTTCTGGTTGAACATATATACTCACATCAGATTCTTTGCGGGCCGCCAGATCCTTTGGTGGATTATTATCCGACCGTTCCTGCATATTCTCAAAACCTTGATTTCTTCCCCTGATACACAATGCCTTTGGTAAATTGTAGCCCCTGCTTTTGTCAACCATGCTCTATTTTCTAGTTTGTGTTAGTTACTCCTGAAGTTCATGTATATGTTTCTAAGATGCCCTGATGGGTTGAGCCTATACCTTCCCTAAAACCGTATGCACCCGAAAGTTTACACAAGTCATACCATTCTGGTGTTTTACCAGATAATTTTCTGCTCTTCGACTTCTTCGAAGACGAGAAGTAAATGATAGGTTAGGCATTGAAGAAGTGGGAGTTGACCTTGAACCCTTGTGTTCATGCCCATGGAACCGATGTTGAACTTACCATGGAAGCTTCTTGCAAAATATTTAATCATTTGAATAACTCTTCCGGTGTCATTATTTTGGATCCCTCGTAGCAATGGTTCCGACCATGCTAACTTTATTTAATATATTTCTAAAAGGAAACCATCTGAGTGCCTCGTCTATTTTGACAAGGTTAAGGTATTTGATATCACAAGTCAACGATCTAGCTCGATTACTATCCTGGTCTACCTTTGAGTTTTACCTCTGTTATCTCGAAAATATCATGGAACTACATAACTTATTATGAGTTCTTCATCAACTATTGTTCTTGCTGATTCTAGATTTTTTTCCCCGGGTTCTGAGTTATTAGTTACTCGAGAACACCAATAAGTGAATCAATTCCACACTCCGATTCAATTACTCTAAGTAATTTTCATTGCTTACGAGTTTAATGATCATTCAAGTCATTCCTAGCCTCATCGGCTATATCATTATCGTGCTAAATTTTTACTGTGCTACCTGGTCCTTCTCGGAGCACAATTTTCGATGATGAGTTAAGCCTGCGTCGATCTTCCTCGTCATATCATTTCGCCTTGAACATGAAGCTTGATTTCGAGTTTGTGTCGTAACCGTGGTTCCAATAACCTTGCGCTTCATCATTCCTTTGACTTGATGCCATCGCTGATAGATTAAATCTTCATGAAATCTCTCGACAAATGTGTCGTGATCGTCATCTACATTCTGAGCTCTTCCAGAATATCAATCGACCTCATGATGAGAACTACCATCCTTGCCCCTCGATGATTTGTGTTATCATCGGCAATATTCTTGCCTTCCCCCCAACACAAACTTGTTCATGTTTTGTGTTGTATCTTGTTTTCCTTGCTATCTAGTTTGTATTATGTTCTACCTTGAAGTATTACCATCTTTTATGTCAAGGATGTTGTGAGAGTTACTCCACCTCTTAAGAATTTGGGCTATAGTGATACTCCTCACCATCACCATTCCTTCTTGGTCCCCGTGTTGATTCTAACTAGGATACCAACAAGTGAACGATGCTGCTTGGATTTTGTACTCCTAGCAACCCTATTGCTTGTAAGTCAATGAACGATAGTTTCATTCTTTGTGTATTGGTTATCAAATCACCACACTAACATTTATCATGCTACCTTAGCCCTTATTTCGGGTGCACATTTCAACTAATGTTTGCTCGTGGATGTTGTCCTTGAGCATACATAATTATATCATTTGATCTGACAAATGTTATATCCTTGTTCACCTAATTGTGGAAATCCATCTTTTGGAAATCTCGATGGATTGATGCTGAGTTCACCAGCTACTTCCTCATCCCCTCCTTGGTTAAATGATGAACTCTTATTTTAGAACTCGCTTCCATAGTTCATTGCCCGAGAATCTTACAATGTCATCTCGACAATTTGTGTTGCACCTTTTCTTCTTAGACATCCCGAGCCTGAGGTATCCTGACACAAATCAGATCTGAATCTCGGTCAGATATGATGGTTGGAATATATTTCCAACAGTTATAACATCTGTATTTCATATGACCCGGTAAGATGATGTCATGCCTAGCACACCTAGCCATAGGACCTATTGTTATAGTTCCCTTCTTAGCAAGGTTAGCGATTCTTCCATGAGGAAATCATAAGACTTATTCTATAAGTTGTTCCTGATGGATCCTTTATGCATCCAAATTTTGACCCTTACTTGATGACCATGTCAATGCTATCTCGAAGCATGTCTATGGTACTCTGATCATCGATAAGAACATTTGAAGCACCATGCTAAATTTCCTATATCAATTTTTCAAACATCGTTGTTTGGGTAATGTCATGAACTTCCTCTCCCCTAACCTAAATGGTTTTCTACGTTATATCCTATCATGGATATCATGCTCTGCTTGTCCTTGGGAAGGATATACCCCTGAATTATGTGTTTAAACACATTTTTCTTTCCATTTTTCTGATTAAATCTGATAGACACTTTTCCCTTTCCATTGGTTTGTTTAAACCCTTTCTATGATCTATATGATATAATCAGTAATAATTCCCTGCTTCCGTGTACAACTCTATCAGTAAGACCCTATTACTATTGTTGATGACATTCCGGTTACCACCGATGGACGAGAACTTTGCCTATTGGTCCTCCTTGTTTGAACGAGCAGGACAATGGTTCTCTTCGTCCCTCGCCCTTGGTACTGACGTTGTTGCTGACATATAACTGACAGACTACCCTATGACATGCCTTGCTATCATGAACGTGCAAGATGTCACCGCCCTTCCTACTTTAACCCACATGGTGGGCCCATAACCCATAGTTTCATAGGATCGGAACCTGACTCTCCTGTACACCCCCTGTTCCCAAAGTTATTCCTCACGCTTGGCTTCGTAAGTACTTCACGAGCCACCTTCCGAGAGATCATAAATTCTGGTACCAGACACAATACTTATTCTCGTTGCTCCGAACCCCTTTCACGCCCTATTTCAGACAATGAATGATTGCCTATCTGCTCGAAACTTCTTATTGCATTGTCGTACTAGCTCTCGATATTTTCTTAAGTTTCAGTTCGAGAGTTACTTTCCTCCACTTTCCCTGATGTTAGCTACTAGATAGTCAACCTTGCAGGTCCGTCCTTCCGGAATAACCCCCATTATTCTGCCGTAAGTACGATGGAGATCCTGAAGATAGGATGTCGGCTTCATCATGATGACCTGGAGTAAAGAAATGAAGACATCAACAAGGAGAATCAACCTCTTTGAGAAGAGTAACCAAGACCGAGAAGAATCGTTAGAATTTCGCAACCTATTCTTCCCTCTTACCCCCTCTTAAATCTCGGGACGAGATTTCTTGTAGTGGAGGAGATTTGTGGTGCCCGGATAATTAGGCTATAGTAATCACATACTAATGATGCCATGTCACCGTTGCCACTGTTGTTAATCTCGCATTAGTCCAAAACCGAGTCAAATTCAAATTTCAAATAACAAGTCAAATTATTATTCCTTCAAACTATCAAATAAAAATGTTCGATGGGCGACAAATATTCACTAAGTAATGAACATGCTGGAACCAACCTCATTTGGTTTCCCAATTTGCCCATGGGATTAATTTAGTGAGACAAAAATATTAAACAAAAGCATTTTAATTCAACTACAAATTTGAACAGTTCCAATTGGCCTCAAACTTTTTATGCAACCTTATAGTGTTGACTAGGAATTATGTGCAAGGTTTCCTAGTTAACAAAAATCATTTGGCAGCTAAAATAAATAGAAAAAAGTAAAGAGAAAATTAACAGAAAATTAAAAGAGCATAAAGACCCCCCCCCCAACTGGGCCTCGGCTGAGCAAGCCATCGGGTCGCCAGGTTGGCCAGTCACCCCCTGTATAACCCCCCCGGTCCACCACCGAACCCTAGCGGTCACTCATCCCCCCTGCTAGATCTGGATCGGCCCCAAGCCAATCCCCGTCGCCCGACCCTGACGTCGCCGCCTCGATGCCGCCGCCCCATCGACGTAACTCGAATTAAAATAATTTATACATGAAAGTTTCTCAGAACAACGAGATGAATACAGATACACTCTTTGTTCGTCTACCACATGTCCTAGGATAGCGAACATGCAACAATCCACCTCCGTTTCATCTGCTCGAAAATGCGGAACACCGAGAATACTTTCCCAGATGTTTTCCCCCTTTACCGGTATCACCTATCCCTGCGTTAACTCACCCCTAGCATCGTGTATTGCCATGTTATGCTTTGTGATGCTTTGATTGCTCTGTTATTTATTGTGTTCCCCCTCCGTTATTTCTTTATGGTAGGCCCCGAGACCATGGTTGAACCAGTGATCGGCTACTTCACCTTCAAGGGTCCGTTTCTGTCTGCAGAGCAACCAGGCAAGCCCCCCCCCTTGATCAACCCGATATCACCTATTCTTCTCTCTACAGCTTGCATTAGAGTAGTGTAGCATGTTACTGCTTTCCGTTAATCCTATTTTGATTCATAGCCTATCTTTGGTACTACTATTGTTACCTTTACCTGCAATCCTATATGCTTAGTATAGGATGCTAGATTTACACCAATGGCCCTACATTCTTGTCCGTCTGCCATCCTATACTACCGGACTGTGATCACTCGGGAGGTGATCACGGGTATATACTTATATACATGATACTGATACATGTGGTGACTAAAGTCGGGTCGGCTCGTAGAGTACCCATGAGTGATTCACGGATTGGAACCGAAAGGACGTTTGTCCTGATGCCCCTCTGAGTGGACATTTGTGGCGGAGTGACAGGGCAGGTTGAGACCACCTAGGTGAGAGGTGGGCCTGGCCCTAGTCAGCGTCTGCGTTTACATCAATTAACACCCTTAACGAGATCTTGGTATTTTATCTGAGTCTGGTCACTGGCCTATACGCACTAACCAACTACGCGAGAACAGTTATGGGCACTCGACGTCGTGGTATCAGCCGAAGCCTTCTTGACGTCGGCGACTGAGTGGCGCATGCCGGATTGAACCGTAAGCCTGCGCTTGTATTAAGGGGGCTAGATCTGCTTCTAGCTGCGTTCGCAATGTGCAGGTGTGCAATGCGCGATGGGCCCAGACCCCTGCACGCATAGGATTTAGACCGGCGTGCTGACCTCTCTGTTGTGCCTAGGTGGGGCTACGACGTGTTGATCTTCCGAGGCCGGGCTTGACCCAAGAAAGTGTGTCCGGCCAGTGGGATCGAGCGTGTTGGGTAATGTGGTGCACCCCTGCAGGGAAGTTTGTCTATTTGAATAGTCGTGTCCCTCGGTAAAAGGACGACCCAGAGTTGTACCTTGACCTTATGAGAAGTAGAACCGGATACTTAATAAAACACACCCTTTCAAGTGCCAGCTACAAACCGGTGATCGCTCTCTTACAGGGCGATGAGGAGAGGATCGCTGGGTAGGATTATGCTATGTGATGCTACTTGGTGAACTTACCATATACTCTCTTATATATGCTTCAAGATGGAGGTTGCCAGAAGCGTAGTCTTCAATAGGACTAGCTATCCCCCTCTTATTTTGGCATTCTACAGTTCAGTCCATAAATACTACCCATTTCATTAATACCAATGCATATATAGTGTAGATCCTTGCTTGCGAGTACTTTGGATGAGTACCCACGGTTTCTTTGCCCCCCCTTTCCCCCTTCCTATATCTGGTTGTTGCAACCAGATGCTGGAGTCCAGGAGCCAGAGGATCCTGAGGATGATTCTACATTGAGTTCGACTTCAAGGAGTAGTTAGGAGGTCCCAAGTAGGAGGCCTTGCCTTTTCGATCATTACTACTTTTGTGCTAGCCTTCTTAAGGCAATCTTGTTTAACTTATGTATGTACTCAGATATTGTTGCTTCCGCTGACTCTTGTGTATTTGAGCTTCTGTATTCGAGCCCTCGAGGCCCTTGGCTTGTAATATAAAGCTTGTATTATTTTAATTTGTGTCTAGATCTATGTTGTGATATCTTCCTGTGAGTCCTTGATCTTGATCGTACACATTTGTGTGTATGATTAGTGTATGGTCAAATCGGGGGCATCAAAAACGGGGGCAATGCCAGCATCCATGGCAAGAGGACGGGGTGGGGATCTATTCCACCGAAGGAAATATAGAGGGATGGTCCGGAGACGGCGGCCCGCTAGAGCCCTCCCGCGCGAGTATGACACTAAAGCATGAATGGGGTCGAGAGAGAGGTTAGCGAATGGGTGTGGGGGAGAAAGGTACTCCACCTGTCCGACAAACCCCCCAGTCCCGCCCCACTGCAGTAGTACCGCTGGGGAGGGCAGTAGTACTGTGGTAGTACTGCTTAGTCTCCATCAGCGGGAGTACCGCGCTCTACCAGCGGTAGTACCCCTCAGCCATGTACTCAAGGACTAGACACGAAAGGCTTAGCTCAAGCAAGAAAAAGAACCGATGAGGAGAAGGAGCAAACACAAAGGCAGAAAAACATCCAAGAGAGGACAAGAAACACACACCTCTCAAAGAGAGGGCGGTGGCCGAGGACACCTATGTTTGAGTCAAGTGGTATGTCACTGTTGGGGAACGTAGTAATTTTAAAAAATTTCCTACGCACACGCAAGATCATGGTGATGTATAGCAATGAGAGAGGAGAGTGTTGTCCATGTACCCTCGTAGAACGAAAGCAAAAGCGTTAGCACAACGTGGTTGATGTAGTCGTACGTCTTCACGGCCCGACCGATCAAGCACCGAAACTACAGCACCTCTGAGTTCTAGCACACGTTCAGCTCGATGACGTCCTACGAACTCCGATCCAGCAGAGCTTCATGGGAGAGTTCCGTTAGCACGACGGCGTGGTGATGGTGATGATGTTACTACCGACGCAGGGCTTCGCCTAAGCACCGCTTCGATATGACTGAGGTGGAATATGGTGGAGGGGGGCACCGCACACGGCTGGGAGAGATCAACTGATCAACTTGTGTGTCTAGAGGTGCCCCCCTGCCCCTGTATATAAAGGAGCAAGGGGGGAGGCCGGCCGGCCCTCTATGGGCGCGCCAGGAGGAGGAGTCCCCTCCTCCTCCTCCTAGTAGAAGTAGGACTCCCCTTTCCTACTCCTACTAGGAGGAGGAAAGGAAGGAGGAGAAGGAGAAGGAAGGAGAAGGAGGAAAAGGAGGAAAGGGGGGCCGACCCCCTAGTCCAATTCGGTTTGGGCTAGGGGGGCCGCCCGCCCTGCCTCCTCTCTTCCACCACTTGGCCCATGAGGCCCATTACTTCTTCCTCGTATTCCCGTAACTCCCCGGTACCCCCGAAAATACCCGAATCACTCGGAACCTTTCCGATGTCCGAATATAGTCGTCCAATATATCGATCTTTACATATCAACCATTTCGAGACTCCTCGTCATGTCCCCGTTCTCATCCGGGACTCCGAACTACCTTCGGTACATCAAATCACATAAACTCATAATACAATCGTTACCGAAACTTTAAGTGTGCGGACCCTATGGGTTCGAGAACTATGTAGACATGACCGAGACATGTCTCCGGTCAATAACCAATAGCGGAACCTGGATGCTCATATTGGCTCCCACACATTCTACGAAGATCTTTATCGGTCAGACCGCATAACAACATACATTGTTCCCTTTGTCATCGGTATGTTACTTGCCCGAGGTTCGATCATCGGTATCTCAATACCTAGTTCAATCTCGTTACCGGCAAGTCTCTTTACTCGTTCCGTAATACATCATCCCGTAACTAACTCATTAGTTGCAATGCTTGCAAGGCTTAAGTGATGTGCATTACCGAGAGGGCCCAGAGATACCTCTCCGACAATCGGAGTGACAAATCCTAATCTCAAAGTACGCCAACCCAACAAGTACCTTCGGAGACACCTATAGAGCCCCTTTATAATCACCCAGTTACGTTTAGTAGCACACAAAGTGTTCCTCTGGTAAACGGGAATTGCATAATCTCATAGTCATAGGAACATGTATAAGTCATGAAGAAAGCAAACGATCAAGTGATATGCTAACGGAATGGGTCAAGTCAATCACATCATTCTCCTAATGATGTGATCCCGTTAATCAAATGACAACTCATGTCTATGGTAGGAAACATAACCATCTTTGATCAACGAGCTAGTCAAGTAGAGGCATACTAGTGACACTCTGTTTGTCTATGTATTCACACATGTATTATGTTTATGGTTAATACAATTCTAGCATGAATAATAAACATTTATCATGATATAAGGAAATAAATAATAATTTTATTATTGCCTCGAGGGCATATTTCCTTCAGTCTCCCACTTGCACTAGATTCAATAATCTAGTTCACATCGCCATGTGATTTAATACCAATAGTTCACATCAC
Source organism: Triticum aestivum (assembly GCF_018294505.1). Classification (NCBI taxonomy): domain Eukaryota; kingdom Viridiplantae; phylum Streptophyta; class Magnoliopsida; order Poales; family Poaceae; genus Triticum; species Triticum aestivum. The sequence continues at coordinate 394,627,128 of NC_057794.1, read as the reverse complement.
CATGTGATTAACACCCATAGTTCACATCGACATGTGACCAACACCAAAAGGGTTTACTAGAGTCAATAATCTAGTTCACATTGCTATGTGATTAACACCCAAAGAGTACTGAGGTGTGATCATGTTTTGCTCGTGAGAGAAGTTTAGTCAACGTGTCTGCCACATTCAGATCCGTAAGTATTTTGCAAATTTCTATGTCAACAATGCTCTGCACAAAGCTACTCTAGCTAATTGCTCCCACTTTCAATATGTATCCAGATTGAGATTTAGAGTCATCTGGATCAGTGTCAAAATTTGCATCGACGTAACCCTTTACGATGAACCTTTTGTCACTTCCATAATCGAGAAACATGTCCTTATTCCACTAAGGATAATTTTGACCAATGTCCAGTGATCTACTCCTAGATCACTATTGTACTCCTTTGCCAAACTCAGGGCAGGGTATACAATAGGTCTGGTACACAGCATGGCATACTTTATAGAACCTATGGCTGAGGCATAGGGAATGACTTTCATTCTCTTTCTATCTTCTTCCGTGGTCGGGTTTTGAGTCTTACTCAACTTCACACCTTGTAACACAGGCAAGAACTCCTTCTTTGACTGTTCCATTTTGAACTACTTCAAAATCTTGTCAAGGTATGTACTCATTGAAAAACTTATCAAGCGTCTTGATCTATCTCTATAGATCTTGATGCTCAATATGTAAGCATCTTCACCGAGGTCTTTCTTTGAAAAAACTCCTTTCAAACATTCCTTTATGCTTTGCAGAATAATTCTACATCATCTCCGATCAACAATATGTCATACATACACTTATCAGAAATGCTGTAGTGCTCCCACTCACTTTCTTGTAAATACAGGCTTCACCGCAGGTCTGTATAAAACTATATGCTATGATCAACTTATCAAAGCATATATTCCAACTCCGAGATGCTTGCACTAGTCCATAGATGGATCGCTGGAGCTTGCATATTTTGTTAGTACCTTTAGGATCGAGAAAACCTTCTGGTTGCATCATATACAACTCTTCTTTAATAAATCCTATTAAGGAATGCAGTTTTGTTTATCCATTTGCTAGATTTCATAAAATGTGGCAATAGCTAACATGATTCAGACAGACTTAAGCATAGATACGAGTGAGAAATTCTCATCGTGGTCAACACCTTGAACTTGTCGAAAACCTTTTTGTGACAATTCTAGCTTTGTAGATAGTAACAATACTATCAGCGTCTGTCTTCCTCTTGAAGATCCATTTAATCTCAATGGCTCGCCGATCTTTGGGCAAGTCAATCAAAGTCCATACTTTGTTCTTATACATGGATCTCATCTCAGATTTCATGGCCTCAAGCCAGTTCGCGGAATCTGGGCTCATCATCGCTTCCTCATAGTTCGTGGGTTCGTCATGGTCAAGTAACATGACCTCCAGAACAGGATTACCGTACCACTCTGGTGCGGATCTCACTCTGGTTTACCTACGAGGTTCGGTGGTAACTCGATCTGAAGTTACATGATCATCATCATTAGCTTCCTCACTAATTGGTGTAGTAGTCACAGGAACAGATTTCTGTGATGAACTACTTTCCAATAAGGGAGCAGGTACAGTTACCTCATCAAGTTCTACTTTTCTCCCACTCACTTCTTTCGAGAGAAACTCCTTCTCTAGAAAGGATCCATTCTCAGCAATGAATATCTTGCCTTCGGATCTGTGATAGAAGGTGTACCCAACATTTTCTTTTGGGTATCCTATGAAGACGCACTTCTCCGATTTGGGTTTGAGCTTATCAGGTTGAAACTTTTTCACATAAGCATTGCAACCTCAAAGTTTAAGAAACGATAGCTTAGGTTTCTTGCCAAACCATAGTTCATATGGTGTCGTCTCAACGGATTTAGATGGTGCCCTATTTAACGTGAATGTAGCTATCTCTAATGCATAACCTCAAAACTATAGTGGTTAATCGGTAAGAAACATCATAGATTGCACTATATCCAATAATAGTACGGTTATGACATTCGGACACACCATTATGTTGTGGTGTTCCAGGTGGCACGATTTTGTGAAACTATTCCACATTGTTTTAATTGAAGACCAAACTCATAACTCAAATATTTGTCTCTGCGATCAGATCGTAGAAACTTTATTTTCTTGTCACGAGGATTTTCCACTTCGCTCTGAAGTTTTTGAACTTTTCAAATGTTTCAGACTTATGTTTCATCAAGTAGATATACCCATATCTGCTCAAATCATCTATGAAGGTCAGAAAATAACGATACCCGCCGCAAGCATCAACATTCATCGGACTGCATACATCAGTATGTATTATTTCCAATAAGTCAGTTGCTTGCTCCATTGTTCCGGAGAATGGAGTCTTAGTCATCTTGCCCATGAGGCACGGTTCGCAAGCATCAACTGATTCATAATCAAGTGATTCCAAAAGCCCATCAACATGGATTTTCTTCATGCGCCTTACACCAATATGACCTAAACGGCAGTGCCACAAATAAGTTGCACTATCATTATTAACTTTGCATCTTTTGGCTTCAATATTATGAGAATGTGTATCACCACAATCGAGATCCAACAAACCATTTTCATTGGGTGTATGACCATAGAAGGTTTTATTCATGTAAACAGAACAACAATTTATTCTCTTACTTAAATGAATAACCGTATTGCAATAAACATGATCAAATCATATTCATGCTCAACGCAAACACCAAATAACACTTATTTAGGTTCAACACTAATCCCGAAAGTCTAGGGAGTGTGCGATGATGATCATATCAATCTTGGAACCACTTCCAACACACATCGTCACTTCACCCTTAACTAGCCTCTGTTCATTCTGCAACCCCCGTTTCAAGTTACTACTCTTAGCAACTAAACCAGTATCAAATACCGAGGGGTTGCTACGAACACTAGTAAAATACACATCAATAATCTGTATATCAAATATACCTTTGTTCACTTTGCCATCCTTCTTATCCGCCAAATACTTGGGGAAGTTCCGCTTCTAGTGACCAGTCCTTTTGCAGTAGAAGTACTTAGTCTCAGGCTTAGGACCAGACTTGGGCTTCTTCACTTGAGCAACAACTTGCTTGCCGTTCTTCTTGAAGTTCCCTTTCTTTCCCTTTGACCTTTTCTTGAAACTAGTGGTCTTGTTAATCATCAACACTTGATGCTCTTTCTTGATTTCTACCTTCATTGATTTCATCATCATGAAAAGCTCGGGAATCGTTTTCATCATCCCTTGCATACTGTAGTTCATCACGAAGTTCTACTAACTTGGTGATGGTGACTAGAGAATTCTGTCAATCATTATTTTCTCTGGAAGATTAACTCCCACTTGATTCAAGCGATTGTAGTACCCAGACAATCTGAACACATGCTCACTGCTTGAGCTATTCTCCTCCATCTTTTAGCTATAGAACTTGTTGGAGACTTCATATCTCTCAACTCGGGTATTTGCTTGAAATATTAACTTCAACTCCTGGAACATCCATATGATCCATGACGTTCAAAACGTCTTTGAAGTCCCGATTCTAAGCTGTTAAGCATGGTACACTAAACTATCAAGTAGTCATCATATCGAGCTAGCCAAACGTTCATCACATCTGCATCTGCTCCTGCAATAGGTCTGTCACCTAGCGGTGCATTAAGGACATAATTCTTCTGTGCAGTAATGAGGATAAACCTTAGATCACGGATCCAATCCGCATCATTGCTACTAACATCTTTCAACTTAGTTTTCTCTAGGAACATATCAAAAATAAAACAGGGGAGCTAAATGCGAGCTATTGATCTACAACATAGATATGCTAATACTACCAGGACTAAGTTCATGATAAATTTAAGTTCAATTAATCATATTACTTAAGAACTCCCACTTAGAAAGACATCCCTCTAATCTTCTAAGTGATCACGTGATCCAAATCAACTAAACCATAACCGATCATCACGTGAAATGGAGTAGCTTTCAATGGTGAACATCAATATGTTGATCATATCTACTATATGATTCACGCTCGACCTTTCGGTCTCAGTGTTCCGAGGCCATATCTGCATATGCTAGGCTCGTCAAGTTTAACCTGAGTATTCTGCGTGTGCAAAACTGGCTTGCACCCATTGTAGATGGACATAGAGCTTATCACACCCGATCATCATGTGGTGTCTAGGCACGACGAACTTTCGCAACGGTGCATACTCAGGGAGAACACTTTTATCTTGAAATTTAGTGAGAGATCATCTTATAATGCTACCGTCAATCAAAGCAAGATAAGATGCATAAAAGATAAACATCACATGCAATCAATATAAGTGATATGATATGGCCATCATCATCTTGTGCTTGTGATCTGCATCTCCGAAGCACCGTCATGATCACCATCGTCACCGGTGCGACACCTTGATCACCATCGTAGCATCGTTGTCGTCTCGCCAATCTTATGCTTCCACGACTATCGCTACCGCTTAGTGATAAAGTAAAGCATTACAGCGCAATTGCATTGCATACAATAAAGCGACAACCATATGGCTCCTGCCAGTTGCCGATAACTCGGTTACAAAAACATGATCATCTCATACAATAAAATTTAGCATCATGTCTTGACCATATCACATCACAACATGCCCTGCAAAAACAAGTTAGACGTCCTCTACTTTGTTGTTGCAAGTTTTACGTGGCTGCTACGGGCTTAAGCAAGAACCATTCTTACCTACGCATCAAAGCCACAACAATAGTTTGTCAAGTTGGTGTTGTTTTAACCTTCGCAAGGACCGGGCATAGCCACACTTGGTTCAACTAAAGTTGGAGAAACTGACACCCGCCAGCCACCTGTGTGCAAAGCACGTCGGTAGAACCAGTCTCGCGTAAGCGTACGCATAATGTCGGTCCAGGCCACTTCATCCAACAATACCGCCGAACCAAAGTATGACATGCTGGTAAGCAGTATGACTTATATCGCCACAGCTCACTTGTGTTCTACTCGTGCACAACATCAACGCATAAAACCTAGGCTCTGATACCACTGTTGGGGAACGTAGTAATTTCAAAAAAATTCCTACGCACATGCAAGATCATGGTGATGTATACCAACGAGAGAGGAGAATGTTGTCCACATACCCTTGTAGACCGAAAGCAGAAGCGTTAGCACAACGCGGTTGATGTAGTCGTACGTCTTCATGGCCCGACCGATCAAGCACCGAAACTACGGCACCTCCGAGTTCTAGCACACGTTCAGCTCGATGACGTCCCGCGAACTCCGATCTAGTAGAGCTTCATGGGAGAGTTCCGTCAGCACGACGGCATGGTGACGGTGATGATGTTGCTACCGACGCAGGGCTTCGCCTAAGCACCGCTACAATATGACCGAGGTGGAATATGGTGGAGGGGGGCACCGCACACGGCTGAGAGACATCAACTGATCAACTTGTGTGTCTAGAGGTGCCCCCCTGCCCCTGTATATAAAGGAGCAAGGGGGGAGGCCGGCCGGCCCTCTATGGGCGCGCCAGGAGGAGGAGTCCTCCTCCTAGTAGCAGTAGGACTCCCCTTTCCTACTCCTACTAGGAGGAGGAAAGGAAGGAGGAGAAGGAGAAGGAAGGGGAAGGAGGAAGAGGAGGAAAGGGGGGCTGCCCCCCTAGTCCAATTCGGTTTGGGCTAGGGGGGCCGCGCGCCCTGCCTCCTCTCTTCCACCACTTGGCCCATGAGGCCCATTACTTTTTCCTCGTATTCCCGTAACTCCCCGGTACCCCCAAAAATACCTGAATCACTCGGAACCTTTCCGATGTCTGAATATAGTCGTCCAATATGTCGATCTTTACGTCTCGACCATTTCGAGACTCCTTGTCATGTCCCCGATCTCATCCAGGACTCCTAACTACCTTCGGTACATCAAATCACATAAACTCATAATACAATCGTCACCGAAACTTTAAGCGTGCGGACCCTACGGGTTCGAGAACTATGTAGACATGACCGAGACATGTCTTCGGTCAATAACCAATAGTGGAATCTAGATGCTCATATTGGCTCCCACACATTCTATGAAGATCTTTATCGGTCAGACCGCATAACAACATACGTTGTTCCCTTTGTCATCGGTATGTTACTTGCCTGTGATTCGATCGTCGGCATCTCAATACCTAGTTCAATCTCGTTACCGGCAAGTCTCTTTACTCGTTCCGTAATACATCATCCCGTAACTAACTCATTAGTTGCAATGCTTGCAAGGCTTAAGTGATGTGCATTACTGAGAGGGCCCAGAGATACCTCTTCGACAATCGGAGTGACAAATCCTAATCTCGAAATACGCCAACCCAACAAGTACCTTCGGAGACACCTGTAGAGCACCTTTATAATCACCCAGATATGTTGTGACGTTTGGTAGCACACAAAGTGTTCCGCTGGTAAACGGGAGTTGCATAATCTCATAGTCATAGGAACATGTATAAGTCATGAAGAAAGCAAACGATCAAGTGCTATGCTAACGGAATGGATCAAGTCAATCACATCATTCTCCTAATGATGTGATCCCATTAATCAAATGACAACTCATGTCTATGGTTAGGAAACATAACCATCTTTGATCAATGAGCTAGTCAAGTAGAGGCATACTAGTGACACTCTGTTTGTCTATGTATTCACACATGTATTATGTTTCCGGTTAATACAATTCTAGCATGAATAATAAACATTTATCATGATATAAGGAAATAAATAATAACTTTATTATTGCCTCTAGGGCATATTTCCTTCAGGCACCACGAAGATTTTAACCTTGGGCCCATGACCAAAACTCATCTTTGAAGCACAAGTACCATAAAAATGGCTAATGTGAAAGACTTGATCAATTTATGCATAATGGGGGGAGGGAGAGTTCATTGAGAGAACAACATTCCCCGTATGTCCATGCCTACACCTAAACAAGACATCACGATGAGTATGGTGGGGTGTGCAAAGGTTCAAGTCACATTGCTCGAATCAATGATATTTATCTCATGCCTTAACTCATGAAATCTTGCTTCCTCCAAGGGCTTCGTGAAGATATCTGCAAGGTTATCATGAGTGTTGACATAGTTGAGCTCGATCTCCCCTCGCCTAATGTGATCCCGAATGAAATGATACCGAATCTCAATATGCTTCGTCTTGAAGTGTTGCACCGGGTTGAGAGAAATCTTGATGGCACTTTCATTGTCACACCAAAGAGGCACTTTGTCACAAATGACTCCGTAATCCTTTAAAGTTTGCCTCATCCATAGAAGTTGAGCACAAACACTACCGGGAGCCACATACTCCGGTGGACGGGAGAGACACACAACTTTGCTTCTTAGAAGACCAACTCACCAAAGAGCAACCAAGAAATTGGCACCCTCCGGAAGTTGACTTCCTATCCACTTTGTCTCCCGCCTAATCCGAGTCCGAAAATCCCACAAGGTTGAAGTTTGCTCCTCTTGTGTACCATAAGCCAAAGTTTGGGTATGGGCCAAATACCGAAAGATTCGCTTGACCGCCAAGTAGTGTCTTTCCTTAGGTGCGGCTTGAAACCATGCACAAATTCCCACACTCAACATGATATCCGGTCTAGATGCACAAAGGTAAAGCAAGGAGCCAATCATGGAGCGATATACCTTTTGATCCACCGCTTTACCATTGGGATCTATGTCAAGTTGACATTTGATGGGCATTGGAGTGGAAGCCGGCTTGACATCACTTAGCTTGAATCTCTTAAGCATGTCTTGAGTATATTTGGCTTGGTTGATGAAGGTTCCTTCTCTTCTTTGCTTGATTTCGAACCCGAGAAAGAACTTCAAGTCTCCCATCATGGACATCTTGAACTTCGAGACCATGAGAGCAGAAAATTCCTCATTGAAACCTTTGTTAGGGGAACCAAAGATAATATCATCAACATATAGTTGGCATACAAACAACTCCCCTTTAACCTTCTTGGTAAAAAGAGTGGGGTCGATTTTCCCAATTTCAAACCCACGATCTTGCAAAAACTCGGTAAGGTGCTCATACCATGCATGTGGGGCTTGTTTAAGGCCATATAGTGCCTTATCAAGTTGGTACACATGATCGGGGAAATAGGGATCCTCGAACCCCGGGGGTTGTTTGACATACACCAACTCGTTAATAGGACCATTAAGAAAAGCACTCTTCACATCCATTTGTTGCAACTTGAAGTTATGATGAGAGGCATAAGCAATCAACAAACGAATAGATTCAAGGTGAGCAACGGGAGCAAAGGTTTCACCATAGTCGATACCCTAGACTTGGGAGTAGCCTTGCGCTACCAATCGAGCCTTGTTGCGAACAATAATTCCATGAGCATCTTGCTTTTTCTTGAATATCCACTTGGTTCCAATGACATTATGGTTCCCCGTTGGCCTTGGCACCAATCTCCACACCTTGTTGTGCTCGAAGTTGTTGAGTTGTTCATGCATGGCATTAAGCCAATCTAGATCCTCGAGCGCCTCATAGACCTTTTGCGGTTCAACACAAGAAACAAACGCGTGATGTTCACAATAGTTTGCTAATTGTCTACGGGTGCTTACCCCCTGTCTTAAGCTTCCAAGCACATTCTTTATGAGATGCCCTTTGGTAGTGAGATTCAATGCAATCTTGGCGGCACGACACTCCAATTCCTCCTCAAGAGAGAGTTGAGGAGCGGTAACTTGATCATCTTGAGCGTCGTCTTGAGCTTGTTCTTGATCTTGAGCTTGTTCTTGTTCTTGAGCTTGCTCGGTGGTGAGAACTTGACCTTGGGCATCACTTGGTGGATCACCACCAACTTGAGGTTGATCTTGTTCATTTGGTTGAGGTCCTTCTGAAAGCACAAGTGCTCCCTAGGTGGTTTTGGTAATTAATGTCGACATATCTCTTGTTGGACTAACATTTTTATCTAGTATGTTTCAGATAAGTTGAACAGTGAAGTGGCATGGTCTAGAGAATGTGAAACCCCTTCAAGATGCTAAGGACAAAGGATTGGCTCAAGCTCAAAGCTCAAGACTCTACATTTTCTATTTTAGTGATCCAAGATCACATTGAGTCTATAGGAAAAGCCAATACTATCAAGGAGGGATGAGGTGTTGCTTAATGAAGCTCTTCCTCAAATGCTTAGTGATATGCTCCAAAGCCCTCAACTACTTTCTCACATCCACATATGACCTAAACCAAAAGTCAAACTCGGCCCCACCGATTCTTCCTATCCGGCGCCACCGAGTTCAAATGTCATAGCCACTGCCACAAACCCTAGGCAAATCGGTCTCACTGAAATGGGATTGCAAACTCTCTGTTGCCTATTGCAATACTTTCGGTCTCACCGAAAACTTGCGATCGGTCCCACCGAGATTGCAATGTAAACTCTTTGTTTTCCCTTCGTAATGTTTCGGTCTCACCAAAATGAGCGATTGGTCCCACCGAGTTTACCTGACCAACTCTCTGGTTAGCTTATTACCAAAAGTCGGTCTCACCGAGGTGGTGTAATCGGTCTCACCGAGATTACGTTGTGCCCTAACCCTAACCATATCGGTCCTACCGAGTTGCATGCCGGTCCCACCGAAAACCCTAACGGTCACTAGCTTTGCTAAATCGGTCCGACCGAGTTTAACCATTCGGTCCCACCGAGTTTGGGAAGTTATGTGTAACGGTTAGATTTTGTGTGGAGACTATATATACCCCTCCACCACCTCTTCATTCGTAGAGAGAGCCATCAGAACGAACCTACACTTCCAACCTATATTTTATGAGAGAGAACCACCTACACTTGTGTTGAGACTAAGATATTCCATTCCTACCATATGAATCTTCATCTCTAGCCTTCCCCAATTTGCTTTCCACTCAAATCTTCTTTCCACCAAATCCAAATCCTGTGAGAGAGAGTTGAGTGTTGGGGAGACTATCATTTGAAGCACAAGAGCAAGGAGTTCATCATCAACACACCATTTGTTACTTCATGGAGAGTGGTGTCTCCTAGATTGGATAGGTGTCACTTCGGAGGCTCTGACAAGATTGTGGAGTTGAACTAAGGAGTTTGTAAGGGCAAGGAGATCGCCTACTTCATGAAGATCTACCGCTAGTGAGGCAAGTCCTTCGTGGGTGATGGCCATGGTTGGATAGACAAGGTTGCTTCTTCGTGGACCCTTCGTGGGTGGAGCCCTCCATGGACTCGCGCAACCGTTACCCTTCGTGGGTTGAAGTCTCCATCAACGTGGATGTACGATAGCACCACCTATCGGAACCACGACAAAAACATCCGTGTCTCCAATTGTATTTGAATCTTCCAAACCTTGTCCTTTACATTCTTGCAAGTTGCATGCTTTACTTTCCACTGCTCATATACTCTTTGCATGCTTGCTGGATATGTATTCTGTTTGTTAAACTTGTGCCAAAGATCCACTTCAACCTAAAGAATTTAAAAGCTACAATTTTTGGTACTTAATGTCTAATCACCCCCCTCTAGACACCTCTTCTCGGTCCTTTCAATTGGTATCAGAGCATTGGTCTCCATTTCTTTGGTTTAAACACTATTGGAGGAAGATGGATGAGTCTACTTTGGAGAGTCTTAGACGTAAAGTGCCTATTCTTGATGGAGAATATTTTCATGAGTGGAAAAATGAAATGCTTGAGTTTTTCAATGAATATCATTTGAGCAAGTATATTGCTAGCCCTTGTGCACCTCATGTTGATCCCATGCATCCTACCCTTGATGAGTCAATTGACATGATTCGCAATCTTAGAACTGTAAATCTTATCACTAGAGGCTTGCCTAGAAACTTGATTGGATGTTGCCTACTCTTAAGTGTGCCTACACCATATGGAAATTTCTTGACGAACTCTTTCCAAATTACTCCTTGAAAGATCTAGATGAAATTCTCCATAAATCCATTGCCTTTATTAAGATGAATTGCAATGATCCCAAATTTTTGACTGTTATTTGAGCTTACTAATCTTAAGTGCAAAGGAGATTTTCATTAGCAAATCATAGGCATCAAAAGTTATGAGAAGATCATTTCTATTTTACCCTCTTAGGAATGCTCACAAGATGATTGACATGATATCTGAGAGGATATGATGACAGACTATGTATCTTTAATGTCTATTGGCTTAAATTCGCGTTGGCAGGAAAGGAATGGCTTTTAGTGAGTTTTCATAACCGAGATAAACTATGTTCCGTGAGCTTGATGAAATGAATGGCTGTCGGTGTCAAAACCGGCGGATCTCGGGTAGGGGGTCCCGAACTGTGCGTCTAGGCCGGATGGTAACAGGAGGCAAGGGACACGAAGTTTTACCCAGGTTCGGGCCCTCTTGATGGAGGTAAAACCCTACGTCCTGCTTGATTAATATTGATGATATGGGTAGTACAAGAGTAGATCTACCACGAGATCGGAGAGGCTAAACCCTAGAAGCTAGCCTATGGTATGATTGTTGTTCTGTATGTTGTCCTACAGACTAAAACCCTCCGGTTTATATAGACACCGGAGAGGGTTAGGGTTACACAAAGTCGGTTACAATGGTAGGAGATCTATATATCCGTATCTCCAAGCTTGCCTTCCACGCCAAGGAAAGTCCCTTCCGGACACGGGACGAAGTCTTCAATCTTGTATCTTCATAGTCCAGGAGTCCGGCTGAAGGTATAGTCCGGCCATCCGGACACCCCCTAATTCAGGACTCCCTCAGTAGCCCCTGAACCAGGCTTCAATGACGACGAGTCCGGCGCGCAGATTGTCTTCGGCATTGCAAGGCGGGTTCCTCCTCCAAGTACTTCATAGAAGATTTTGAACACAAAGATAGTGTCCGCTCTGCAAAATAAGTTTCCACATATTGCCATAGAGAGAATAATATTTACACAAATCTAATCTGCTGACGTATTCTGTAGTGTGACATCGCACCACGGCCAAGCCTTTATTCGAATCGTTTTATTGTCCCACCTCAGCGTGTCATGCGAGGCGGTTTCCTTGGCACGTCTCGTCAAAGCAGAGATCGTGTCCCCTTATTCCGGGATTCTCATCAATACGGGCGTGGGTAACCCAACTGTGCCATTGATTATGGTGCTTGGAGATAAGCGAGTTTTACCAGGCTGGTGGGGACACGCAGTTGCGTCCACCCGTATAAGGGGATAAGGATCCACCTTTTCACCTACGCCTTCTTCCTCCTTTGCATATCCATTTTCGCGCACTCGAGCTCCAGCGCCCAAGTCCGCACTCCCCACCTCAACCTTTTCCAGCCATGTCCGGAGTGGGAGGCAAGTGGATGGTCTCCTCCGTCACGGAGGGACACATCAAAAAACTGAGGAAGGCCGGATACTTGTCTAACGACATCGTGTACCGGCTTCCTGAAGAGGGGCAGCTCCTCCCCACCCCAAGGCCCCATGAGAGGGTAGTGTTCCTTCCCCACTTCCTCCGCGGACTGGGCTTTCCTATCCACCCATTCGTCCAGGGACTCATGTTCTACTACGGCCTGGATTTCCATGATCTGGCCCCAAACTTCATCCTCAACATCTCGGCGTTTATCGTCGTGTGCGAGGCTTTCCTCCGCATCCGCCCCCATTTCGGCCTATGGCTCAAGACTTTCAATGTCAAGCCGAAGGTGGTGCACGGCAACCAGGCGGAGTGTGGAGGCGCCATGGTGGGCAAGATGCCCAACGTCTTATGGCTCGAGGGCTCCTTTGTGGAGACCCTGAAGGGGTGGCAATCGGGGTGGTTTTACATCACCGAGCCGCGCGACCCTGAGTGGGTCGCAGCCCCCGAGTTCCGGTCCGGACCCCCAACGCGGCTCACGTCCTGGAAAGAGACGGGCCTGTCGTGGGGCAGCAAAGAAGAGGTGACTGGACTGCAAACATGCATCCAAACCCTGGTGAACAAGCAGCTCAAGCTTGTCAACATAGTCCAAGTTATGCTCATCCGCCGGATCCTCCCGTGTCAACAACGGGCCTTCAATCTGTGGGAGTTCAACCCAGCGCAGCACCGAACTCTGAGCAGGCTCTTCGACACGACGTACGAAGATGCCTGGAAGGTGCTTTTCAAGGGCGCCGAGGCTCCCGCATCCGCTACCGAGGATCGCGGATTCAGCGCGCAGCGTCACGCTAGCGCGGTAAGTTGTTTGTACCTTTTACAGGGTATTAGTTTTTCCTAGTTTAACTCTATGCGGGATCTAAGCTCCCTTACCTTTGACAGGATTGGCAGGCGAAGTCCGGACAGATCGACTGTCCGACTCCTTTGCCCGAAGACCCAGCCGATGCTCGCTTGGCAAAGCTGCTGGTTCCGGCACCCTATGTGGTGCCGGAGAAGAAGGCCACGAAGAAGGCCACGGTGACTCGAAAAAGTGCCCGGCGCCAGGAGGTGTCGGGTTCATCATCCGACGGCTCCAAGGCGCATTCCTCCCGTGAAGACGAGGAGGAGGAAGAACAGATCTCTCCCCCTCCAGCGGGAGGAGAGAAGAAAAGGAAGGCCGCCCTCACTGGGGAGGTCGAAGGGTCCAAGAAGGGGAAAACCCTTCCTCCAGACTACTCCACCGACGCCGACGACGGCGGAGAGGAGTGGCCGCTCAAGGCCAAGCCCCTAGCGAAATCGTAAGTATCCGGATATCAGAGTAATTCATAGTATTCCTTTATTGCACAGCTTTCCCTTATGTCAAATATGATTATGCAGCCCACCCAAAGACCGGCTCGACGCGTTGTCGAGCGGTTCACTGGACTCATCGGATGTGAATTCGCTTCTGACGGCTACCTCCCCCGCCCTACGGACGACGCCAAAGTGTTGTCCCAACAGGTTCCAAGCCAGGAGGAGGTGGTCCTGGAGGCGCCGCAAGGCGACCTCCCGGACTCCAGGAGTAAAGGGGATAAAACCCCCCAGGGCTCCAAGTCCAGCTCTAGGCCGGACACCGCTCCGGAACCTTCAAAGGTTCCAGAGTCCGGCGGGCGACCTCCTTCCAAGAGGAGCAAGCCCACCATGCCGGTGACCCCTGTCCAACCGGAGGCGCCGGACAATCTGTTCGATGTGCTCAAAGGCGCCTCCATCAACGAGGAGCACCGCACCATTATGAGTGCGGTGGTCTAGAAGGTTCAGTCCGCCAAGAGTGGACTGACTGAAGCTTGTGCTAGCCTTTTAACAGGCTTTGAGGTAAGTAAAGAATGTGTAAATAATATTACCGCATTGACAGTAGCCCCTGATGCTCTGTTTGGCATTCGGGAAGAAAAGCCGAATAGAGGATCAAATAAAATTCGCAGGAGTCTAAAAAAGGAGTCAATATGCGTATGTGGGATTCTCTGCTGGCGTCCGCCGCACTGACTGTGGAAGTGGACACGCTAAAGCAGAACCTCGAGCAGTCCGAGCAAGAGCTCGGGCGTGCCAAGAAGCAGCTCGAGGACAAGGAAGGTAAGAAATACCTTGTTTAAATATATATAAAAAAAGGTGCAATTGCAAAAAATGACAGGATTATCGTGGCTATTGTAGGGGCCACGTCTGAGGTGGCGACCCTTAAGCAAGTGTTGCTCGAGGCCGAGAAGAGGGCGGCCATGGAGCGCACCGAGTGGGAGAAGTATGAGGCCCAGGTTGGCAAGGTGCGGCAAGAGCTCCAGGCTCTCATGAAAAAAACATGAGAGTTTGGAGCTTGACTCAAAGACGCGAGCGTCCGAGCTCGCGGTGGCTATTAAAAATGCCAAGTCTGCCAAGGCCGAATCCCAGAAGACCCTCCAGGAGTTGGATGCGGTGAAAAAGATAGCGGCGGGTAAGGCATTCTTTATGCAAAGCAAACACATAAACGTGAGTTACTTGTTACTTACCCGAATCCGGAGCTCTCCAGGAGCGTTCGCAGATCTTCCCCGTAGCATGTTCGATGCCGCCGCATTCTATCGAGCCGAGGAGGGCATCTCAATAGAGAAGGTGTTCTGATCTCAGTATGCTGAGGCCGGACACCCCGTGCCCCTGAGCGACCAGCTGAAGCAACTGGTCGAGCTCCACAAGGCGGCCGAACAGGCCATGAAGGGCCTCATAGTTCGGCTGTGGCCTGGAGAGGCTCTGCCTGGGAGCTATTTCGGGCTGGTGCGGCGGCTGGTGGGGGCCTGTCCAAGGCTCGAAGTCATCAAGCGCTCCGTCTGCATTGAAGGTGCCCGTAGGGCCCTTGCCCGTGCTAAGGTGCACTGGGGCAAGCTGGATGCTGAGAAGCTTGTGAAGGACGGGCCACCGCCGGGGAAAGAGCATCGCAAGCCCGAGAATTATTATAAGGATGTTCTGAAGGGTGCCTGCCTTATGGCGGATGAATGTTCCAGGGATGTAATTTTTGAGTAAAACTCGCTCGTTTTGTCCTGTGCGCTGAAAACTTGTTCATATGCGCTAAGCAATGCTGTTGGAATTTAAAATATTACCTTCTGTGCGGCTGTTTATCAATTCTGAGAGATGGCGAGTCGTCGGCTTCTGCCCCCGTGCCGCTAGTGCTGGGGTGTTCGGGGATAAACCTGAGCGCTCTTTTTCCCATGTTTGGGTCCTTCGAGGGAGGCGCTCAGCACAACGAACAAGGCAATCGGACTATAATGCGTGAACACTCTCACTTAGCCATAGAATTCTATAATTTTAAATTTCGGCGAAGCCCCTGGTATTCGGAAGACCGAGTTCGGGGCGCTATCCACGCCTTGGCCGGACAGAGCCGACTCCTCGCTCTAAGCGGCATAAGTCTTTAGGGACTCGAAAAACCTCTCGAACAGCGACCAGCTCTCGCTTCATCATGACAGTCAGTTTTAGCTTTCTCTACTGAGGTGCTCGACCCAGCTCAACTGGGGCACAATCGCAGTAGTTCTCCTAGTGCTACCTTAGCCGACATAGCGGAACGTAAGGCACCAAAACATAGGAGCCGGGCAAACCCAACTATTGACCCAAGACATGATTCGGAGCCGATGCATATAATGCTATAAGTTCGGGGTGCCGCACTTGTTAAAGTGTTCGGACTTCTCACACCATATTGAGGGGTACTAAAGCCCCTGGCGTATTTTGGCCGTACCAAAGTGTACGGGTGCAACATGTCGTTAAGGAACATATATTTGTAAAAAAAGAGTAATGCAAAAATAGACAAAAGCTATGCATTGTTTATTAAAAAGGGCTGCGATCAAAGCAGAACGATACAAATAATGCGATAAGCAAAAGGTTGGACTATTTAACATGTCCGTTCCAGGGGCAGGCTGCGGAATGGTATGCGAAACAGGTATACTGCTCGTGATAGAGACCACCTGGGAGTTCCGTAATGCGGCATGGCTTGTCTGCTTCCCTGGTTCTTGCATCGTTTGTGCGGCAATTGAACTGCCGAACAGGCCTTCCGAAGAATGGAGTCCTGAAAGTAAGAGAAAATTAAAAAATCGGCAGCCCCTGGTGCGGTTTAAGCCGTGTTTCGGGCGTGCCGTGATGGTGCCCCTCCCCCTGTACCCATGGTATTTCTAGAGCGTAGTTATGTACGCGAAGCACTGGCGTCGCATTTTTGCGAGGGCTGGGGTTGGGGCCGCATTGCTACGCCTGCTCGGAACGTGCCAGGCGGTCTTGTTGTAGGTTACTCCGGGCGCGCTTGACGGTGTCCGGACGTTTAATGGCCGGACTGGAGAACTGCCTGGAGAGGCTGCTTTGTACTTCCGCTGCAAGGGCCGCCGTGTGCTCCTCCGTTCGGAGGGAGCGTTCGGTGTTTCCATTGACCGTAATTACTCCTCGAGGGCCTGGCATCTTGAGCTTAAGGTATGCGTAGTGAGGTACCGCGTTGAACTTGGCGAATGCGGTTCGCCCGAGCAGTGCGTGATAGCCACTGCGGAATGGGACTATGTCGAAGATTAACTCCTCGCTTCGGAAATTATCCGGAGATCCGAAGACCACTTCAAGTGTGACTGAGCCTGTACAGTTGGCCTCTACACCTGGTATTACGCCTTTAAAGGTCGTTTTGGTGGGCTTAATCCTCGAGGGATCTATGCCCATTTTCCGCACTGTATCCTGGTAAAGCAGGTTCAGGCTGCTGCCGCCGTCCATAAGGACTCTAGTGAGATGAAATCCGTCAATAATTGGGTCTAGAACCAATGCGGCGAATCCGCCATGACGGGTGCTAGTGGGATGGTCCCTTCGATCAAAGGTGATCGGGCAGGAGGACCATGGGTTGAACTTTGGGGCGACTGGCTCTACCGCGTATACGTCCCTTAACGCGCGCTTCCGCTCCCTCTTGGGGATGTGGGTTGCGTATATCATGTTCACCGTCCGCACTTGTGGGGGAAAACCCTTCTGTCCACTGTTGTTCGGCGGCCGGGGCTCTTCGTCGTCATCGCTATGCAGCCCCTTGTCGGTATTTTCGGCATTTAACTTGCCTGCCTGCTTGAACACCCAACAATCCCTGTTGGTGTGATTGGCCGGCTTTTCGGGGGTGCCATGTATCTGGCACAAGCGGTCGAGTATTCGGTCCAAACTGGACGGGCCCCTAGGATTTCTTTTGAATGGCTTTTTCCGCTGACCGGATTTATAGCCTCTGAATCCGGCATTAACTGTCGTATCCTCAGCATTGTCGCCGTTAATGCGGCGCTTCTGCTTGTTGCGACGCGACCTGCCACTACTGTCCCTGGTATCCGAATTACCAGGGTTCTTGGTCATATTGTTGCTACGAGCAAGCCAGCTGTCTTCTCCCGCGCAAAAGCGGGTCATGAGTGTCGTGAGTGCTGCCATAGATTTCGGCTTTTCCTGTCCAAGGTGCCGGGCAAGCCACTCGTCACGGATATTGTGCTTGAAGGCTGCTAGGGCCTCTGCGTCCGGACAGTCGACTATTTGATTTTTCTTTGTTAGGAACCGTGTCCAGAATTGCCTGGCCGATTCCTCTGGCTGCTGAATTACGTGGCTTAGGTCATCGGCGTCTGGTGGTCGCACATAAGTGCCCTGGAAATTGTCGAGGAATGCGGCTTCCAGGTCCTCCCAACAACTGATTGATCCTGCTGGCAAGCTGTTAAGCCAATGCCGAGCTGGTCCTTTAAGCTTGAGTGGGAGGTATTTGATGGCGTGGAGATCATCGCCGCGGGCCATGTGGATATGAAGGAGATAATCCTCGATCCATACCGCAGGATCTGTTGTGCCATCATATGATTCGATGTTTACGGGTTTGAAACCCTCGGGGATTTGATGATCCATTACTTCGTCTGTGAAGCATAGTGGGTGTGCGGCGCCTCTGTACTGGGCTATATCACGACGTAGCTCCAATGAGCTTTGTCTACTGTGTTCGGCCCTACCGGATTTGTGTCCGGCGTGACGGTTACCGTCTCGAGTCGTGGGGCGCCCACGCGATCCGTAGATCGATCTTGTTTGCCTTGCCTTGTCCTCCAACATATCTCGCAGGTCTGGCGCATTTTCCCGTGCCTTGGTACGGGGTGCGGCTTGAGTGGAGGGCCGAGAGGCCTCTCTGTCGCGGCCACGAGGTGGCCGGTCGGCCGTATCAAGTGCTGGTGATGTAGGTTTAAGTGCTTCCTCCTCTAATCGGGGTAGCAACCTGCGCTTTGGGTAGCTCTTGGAGGGGCGTTCGAGTTTATGCTCTTCGGCCGCAAGGACTTCAGTCCATCTGTCGACTAGCAAATCTTGATCAGCTCTAAGTTGTTGCTGTTTTTTCTTGAGGCTTCTTGCCGTGGCCATAAGCCTGCGTTGAAAACGCTCTTGCTCGACGGGATCCTCTGGCACGACGAATTCGTCGTCGTCGAGGCTTGCCTCGTCTTCGGAGGGAGGCATATAATTATCGTCCTCGACCTCTCTGTCTGCCGCTCTCTCATGAGGGCTGGCTTCTCCATCCTCCTGTGCTGAATCTTGCTGGAGGGGGTTTTCTTCGGCACTCTCCGGAGTATTATTATCTCCCGTGCTGGAATCACCGTATTTGCTTTGGCGGGATTTTGAGCGGCGCCGCTGACGCCGGCGCTTAGGCTGTTTCTTGGAGGGGTCATCCTCCGCTGTTCCATCGCCATCTCCTTCTTTTGGGGTGTCCACCATGTATATGTCATATGACGAGGTGGCTTTCCAGGGCCCAATAGGCGCTGGTTCTTCATCGTCTCCTGCATCGGCGTCCATACCGTCGATGTCTTCGGAGTCGAAGTCGAGCATGTCGGTTAAATCGTCGACAGTGGCTACAAAGTGGGTGGTGGGTGGGCTTTGAATTTCTTCATCGTCCGTATCCCAACCTTGCTGACCGTAGTCCGGCCAGGGCTCTCCTGATAAAGAGAGAGACTTTAGTGTCTTCAAAATATCGCCGAAAGGCGAGTGCTGAAAGATGTCCGCGGCAGTAAACTCCATGATCGGCGCCCAATCGGATTCGATCGGCAGGGGCGCGGAGGGTTCGGAGTCCGGAGAGGAGTCCGGCTCCTTGGAGTCACGAGTCTCGCGGAGTGCGGGGCTGGTGTTCGGCTCGATCGCCGTTGGGATCGCAGCCCCCGAGGCGGCGTCCAACCACCCATCCTCGATCGGCGCAGTTGGCTCCGAATTAAGGGTCGAAGCCGATGCGGGTGCGGCCTCCAGGGCACTGTTCGGCGGCAGAGCTAGATCATGCTCGTCGTGACAGTGCGGCGCGCTCGGCAGTGGCTCGAATCCGTCGAAGATCAAGTCCCCGCGGATGTCAGCCGTGTAGTTTAAACTTCCAAATCTGACCTGACGGCCAGGGGCATAGCTTTCGATCTGCTCCAGATGGCCAAGTGAATTGGCCCGCAGTGCGAAGCCGCCGAAGACGAAGATCTGTCCGGGGAGGAAGGTCTCACCCTGGACTGCATCGCTATTGATGATCGTAGGAGCCATCAAGCCTAACGGCGACGACACAGAGGAACTCTCAATGAAAGCACCAATGTTGGTGTCAAAACCGGCGGATCTCGGGTAGGGGGTCCCGAACTGTGCGTCTAGGCCGGATGGTAACAGGAGGCAAGGGACACGAAGTTTTACCCAGGTTCGGGCCCTCTTGATGGAGGTAAAACCCTACGTCCTGCTTGATTAATATTGATGATATGGGTAGTACAAGAGTAGATCTACCACGAGATCGGAGAGGCTAAACCCTAGAAGCTAGCCTATGGTATGATTGTTGTTCTGTATGTTGTCCTACGGACTAAAACCCTCCGGTTTATATAGACACCGGAGAGGGTTAGGGTTACACAAACTCGGTTACAATGGTAGGAGATCTATATATCTGTATCACCAAGCTTGCCTTCCATGCCAAGGAAAGTCCCTTCCGGACACGGGACGAAGTCTTCAATCTTGTATCTTCATAGTCCAGGAGTCTGCCTGAAGGTATAGTCCGGCCATCCGGACACCCCCTAATCCAGGACTCCCTCAACGGCCCTCGAAAATATGTCACCTTTGGTGATAACTCAAAGGGTAAGGTGGTTGGCCTTGGTAAGGTGGCCATCTCACATGATAGCTCCATACAAAATGTCATGCTCGTTGAATCTCTTGGGTACAATTTACTTTCAGTATCTAGACTTGCTAATTTCGGTTTCAATGTTTTATTCACTGAAGTAGATTGCCAAGTGTTTCGTAGAGACAATCGTAAAATGGTCTTTACCGGAATACGTAGAGGTGATATTTACATTGTTGATTTCACTAAAAAGGATCGACCTAGAACTTGCTTAATTGCTAAATCTTCTAAAGGTTGGTTATGGCATAGACGATTAGGTCATGTTGGTATGGGAAACCTTGACAAGCTTATTAAAGGTGATCATATCCTTGGGGTAAAAGATGTTACATTTGATAAGGATAGACTTTGCAGTGCTTGTCAAGCAGGTAAAAAGGTTGGAGGAAGGCATCCCGTGAAGAACATCATGACCACAAGGAGACCACTCGAGCTACTTCACATGGATCTTTTTGGTCCTAACGCTTACAAAAGTCTCGGCGGAAATTCTTTTGGTCTAGTTATAGTTGATGACTTTTCAAGATTTACGTGGGTGTTCTTTCTTGATGACAAATGGCAGGTCCAGAAGATCTTCAAAAACTTCGCTAGGAAGGCCCAAAATAAATTTGACGTGAAGATCAAGAAGGTTCGAAGCGACAACGGAAGGGAGTTTAAGAACGCAAATGTGGGCACCTTTCTTGACGAAGAAGGGATTTCACATGAGTTCTCGGCTACATACACACCTCAACAAAATGGAGTGGTTGAGAGGAAGAACCGGACACTCACCGAAATGGATAGAACGATGCTTGATGAGTACAAGACGCCAAAGCACTTTTGGGCCGAAGCGGTTGAGACAGCTTGTCATGCAACAAATCGCTTGTATCTTCACAAGCTACTCGGTAAGACGACATATGAGCTCCTCACATGTAACAAACCACAAGTTGGATACTTTCAAGTATTCAGCTCAAAGTGCTACATTCTTGATAAACATCATCATTCTAAATTTTCTCCTAAGTCTCATGAAGGTTTCCTACTTGGTTATGGCTCAAACTCTCACACATACCGTGTCTACAACAATTTCACCCGAAAGGTTGAAGAGACGGTAGATGTGAAGTTTGATGAATCTAATGGCTTGCGAGTAGAGCAATTGCCAGTTGATGTAGGAGACAAAGACCCTTCAGAAGCAATCCAAGACTTGTCTATTGGCAAGATTCGTCCAACGGAGCTGAAGGAGAGTACCTCGTCCGTCCAAGTGGAAGCTTCTACCTCACGACAAGGTGAACCAAGAGTTGATACGGAAGCATCCACAAGTGGGACACACCAAGATGAAGAAAACAAGGAAGTGCACCAAGATGAACGCCAACAACCTCCTTCTCCACCATGACAAGAGAACGACAACGTCAACAACGAAGAAGGCCAAGAAGAAGAACAAGATGAAGAAGATGTTCAACCAAGATCCAAGAAAAAGCTTTCACGAGTTCGAGCAAGAATTGCTAAAGACCATCCCGTCGAGCAAATCTACAATGATATCCAAACTAGGAGAATCACTCGCTCAAAAACTCGTTTAGCTATCTTTTGTGAACACTATTCATTCATCTCTCGCATTGAACCTATGAAGGTTGAAGAAGCATTGGAAGATCCGGATTGGATAAACGCTATGCGTGAAGAGCTACACAACTTTGAGAGAAATCAAGTGTGAACATTGGTTGAAAAGCCCTACAACAACCACAACATCATTGGTACCAAATGGGTGTTTCGCAACAAGCAAGATGAAGATGGTCAAGTCATCCGCAACAAAGCACGCCTAGTCGCCCAAGGTTACACTCAAGTCGAAGGTATGGACTATGGTGAGACATATGCCCCCATTGCTAGACTTGAGTCCATTCGCATCTTACTTGCCTATGCTAATCATCATGATATCACCTTGTACCAAATGGACATTAAAAGTGCTTTTCTAAATGGTGAAATTGAGGAGGAAGTTTATGTTAAGCAACCTCCCAGATTTGTCAATCCTAAGAAACCTAATCATGTTTACAAACTTCACAAAGCTCTTTATGGTCTTAAACAAGCTCCTAGAGCATGGTATAAATGCTTGACCAAGTTTCTTATTGAAAAAGGCTTTGAAATGGAAAAATAGATTCTACTATTTTTACTAAAAGGGTTAATGAAGAACCATTTGTATGCCAAATTTATGTCGATGATATTATGTTTGGATCAACTAACCCTCATTTTAGTGAAAAGTTTGGAAAGCTAATGTCGGAGAAGTTTGAGATGTCGATGATGAGTGAACTCAAATTCTTTCTCGGTTTGCAAATCCAGCAAACTAAGGAAGGCACCTTTGTATCTCAAACGAAGTACACCAAGGACTTATTCAAGAAGTTCAATATGAAAGAATGCAAAGGTATGACTACACCCATGCCTACTAGTGGACATCTTGATTTAACCAAAGATGGTGAACCGGTTGATCAAAAGGTTTATCGCTCTATGATTGGTTCATTGTTATATCTATGTGCTTCACGTCCCGATATTATGCTAAGTGTGTGCATGTGTGCACGATATCAAGCCGCTCCTAAAGAATGTCATCTTAAGGCCGTGAAAAGGATAGTGAGATACTTAATCCATACACCAAATTTTGGCATTTGGTATCCAAAGAGGGCTTCCTTTGATCTTGTTGGCTACTCCAACTCGGACTATGTCGGTGACAAGATTGATAGAAAGTCCACTTCGGTTACTTGTCAATTTCTTGGTAGATCTCTTGTATCTTGGTCCTCCAAGAAACAAAACTCGGTATCCTTATCCACCGCCGAAGTGGAATACATTGTCGCTGGATCATGTTGTGCTCAATTACTTTGGATGACCCAAACTCTTAAAGATTATGGAATACATGTGAAACATGTTCCATTGCTATGTGACAATGAAAGTGCTATTAAAATTGCTCACAATCCCGTGCAACATTCTCGAACTAAGCATATTGAAGTTCGTCATCATTTCATTCGAGATCATGTTGCCAAAGGGGACATTAATCTTAAGGATGTTCGCACCAATAAGCAATTGGCGGATATATTTACCAAACCACTTGATGAGAAAGTGTTTTGCAGGTTAAGAGGTGAATTGAACATCATTGATGCTTCAAACTTGGAGTAGGAAGTCCATTTAACTCATGCAAGGCATGAGCCTATGACTAATCCTTGATATTTCTCTTATGTTGACTATCTTCTATCTTGGATATATTTGCACCTTGCATGCTATCTAACCCATGAAGGTACTTGGATGAATCGAAATCTATGAGATTGCAACTCACTCACATCTTGAGCAATTTCTATATCACCAAGTCGCTACACAATGGTGGATGAAGACAAGTGTAACATCCCAAATTTTCAATTTGGAATGTTATACAATACATCATCACTGCATATCATATTTATTTGCATTTTTGGGTTGATCCTAGAAATTCTACGCAACTCGAGGACCCTCGGAGAGAGTTGGGGATTTCGTTATTTTCATATTTGAGTTTTCTCAAATTTTGAAAATAGGATCATTTGATTTTATTTATTTTATCTTCAATTATTTCTATTATCAAAATATGACAGAGGGAATAAAATGACTTTCGCAAAATAAAGAAATATTGAGGATTTAATAAAAAATCAAATAAGGTTTTATTCTGGAGTTTTTCGTGGTCTTATTTGAATTTAGGAAAAATTGCATGTTTTCAAAAATTGCATTTAGGGCCAAGAAAATGTTCATCATGTTCTAAATATTTTATTTAGACGGTGAAAATTTGTTTTGGCAATTTTAGATTTTTATTTATTTTTCTAGATTTTTTCTTAGTTTGGCGAAATTGTTTAAAAAAAACCCAGGCCCAACTGGGCCAAAGGCCCAACCGAGCCAGGCCGGCCCGCCAGGCCACCGCCCCCCTCGCCGAGCTGCCGTCGGACTCGGGAAGACCGAGTCGGGGACGCCTCTGCCGCCGACCCCCTCCCCAAGCAAGGCCGCCCCCTCTCTTAAATAGACACCCCGGGGCCCCCCTGGGAGCCCCGAGTCGCCACCCGCCGCCGCCCATGCCGCCCCGCCGCTGCTGCCGCCGCACGCCGCCGCCGCCGCTGCCCACCGGAAGCCCCGCCGGACCGAGCCGAGGTAGCCGCCCCGCTGCCCGGTTTTTTGAGGAAAACCGATTTGGTTTTTTTTTGAAAATCCTAGTTTTCATTTTTTTAATAGATCGTTTTTTTCCGGTTTATTTATTTAGCAAGCGTTCGCTCGTCCGTTCGTTTTAACGAACGCGTTCATCGTTTAGTTCCAGAAAACAAACGTTCGTTCGTTATTCTATTCGTCATTTTTCTTTTTCTCGGATTATTCCGCGATTATTTCTGATCGCGATTTCTGATCTGATTTTCATTCTAGTTTATCTTTTCGCTCGTTTATCGGAATCAGGCGATTCAAGTGCCTAGAGTTTTTTCTCGAAACCCTCTTTCCGTTTAACCAACTCAAACAAGTTTTTGCCTCTGTAAAATTTGACCTAGATCCAGAATAGTAAATGAAGCTTGTTTCTTTTGCCGTTTGTCTTTCGTTGCCTCGTTTGATTTGATTCTTTTTGCCAACCGGAGTTCTTAAGTTGAACTATCTGGTTAGATCTCTTATTTGAGTTTTACCTGTGCATTAGTTGAGTACTTATTGTATGCTTGGTCGTTTGCGATAGAGTACCCAGAGTGCGCCGCTTGCTACTTCGGATCGCTAGGTTTCACGGATCATCAGCAAGGCAAGTAACACTTTGATCATACCTCCTATTACCCAGTTTTATTGCATTAGATCAATCCTCACACCATTGCATGATTAGGATCTAATTAAATTGTGGGTTTGGGAAGTAGATGAGGTAGTACCTATTACCTGTTTTATTATCAAACCTTTGGGAGTTACTTCTACGTTTGCTTGTTATGCCATGCTATGCTAGTAGACGTGGATTGGGTGAGTGTATCCATGACAGATGTGAGATTGTTAACTTAATGGTTTATCTAAGGTGGCAACTTAAACACACATCTGGTGGATTGAGGCACCTAGGTATTCCAGCGATTACCTGTTTTTATTTTGGACCGCCACCCAGGCTCAAAGGGATCATGAGATTATTCATACTAGAAACTTCCGTGTGCAGCCACAAGCTACTATGGGCTCTAGCATAGTTGACTAAGTCGTGCGAACTCTTATAGTGGTAGACTAGCAGATGTAGGGGATGTAGGTTGGTACGGTCTACCCGTTCGTAAGGTGCAAGCGCTTCTGAAAGACTATGTCTCGGTCATCCGTTTCTCAAACATCATGTAGTGCGAGAATCCCAATGGAGGAGATCGAGTCTTGTGGGGAAAAGTGCCCAAACCTCTGCAGTGTGTATACACTAATCATGGTTAGCCGTGTCCCCGGTTATGGACGTTTTGAGTATCTAGTACTTGGATTATCATGTGAATCTCATCATGTTACTCTAATTAAATTTTGTTGGGTTTTAATGATGATGCTTAATTGGGATTGAGAGGGTGTCTACACTCTCAATGTTTAACAACTACCATGATAGTTAAATAAAATTTATTCCTTTGCAGTAGGGAAAAATTGGCTTTACACAAAACTGTAACCATAGAGCTTTCCACCAGCCAAATATGCATGTAGTATAGCATTATTCTTTCATTGCTCTCTATGTGTTACATTGCCAGCATATTCCATGTGCTGACCCATTTCGGGCTGCAACGTTCATGTTGCAGACTTTTCAGACGACGAGTAAGGTGCCTTTAGGTCGTGGTTCTATACTCAGTGATGTCGTTGGAGTTGATGGACTCACTTATCTTCCAAGCCTTCCATTGTTATCATTATTAGATGGCCTTAAGCCATATTTATTGTAATAGTTCTCTTTTGAGACACTTGATGTAATAAGTGTGTGATTGCTACTCTGTTATAAATCCTTCAACTACCATGTGGTGTCAGCATTACTGATCCAGGGATGACACTGGAGCACAGAGATTGGACTGTTTGAGGTCTGGTCGCTACAACAAGGAAGCACGCAACCATTCAAACATATCCTTTGACAAATTCTATCATGCTTGTCATTTTGGATACACAAGTGCTCTTCCTTGCAAAAACTAACCCATGTAGGTAGATGGACTCAAACTTCAAGTGATGCTCCCAACTCTTGATGAGCTACATCAACCTTGAGCAACCCACACAAGTTCAACTACATGATCATGATCAACACCACCACCCAAGGTATGTTATTTCATCTTAGAGAAGCTTTACTCCAAGTCATGGGATAAAGCAACTCAACAAGATGTGAATACATCAAGATGCTTTAATAAAAAATGGTAACCCCATTTTGAGCTTAAACGATGATTATGACCAAAGATCAAGTGATCTCACTTGACTCCTAAGTCAATATATTCTAACATAGGTGACTTTGTCACCACCCAATTCTAGATGAAGTTCTCTTGTGTTCTTTTTTGTGCTCTTGCATTTGTCTCATGCATATTTGTTTCCCTCTTCAAAAAAACTTCATCTAGATTCCTTTTAGTTTCTTCTCTGTTCTGCATTCCTTGCATCCAATTCATTGCAAATCTTTTAGTTAATTCCTTGCAAATCCTTGTGAGATCTTACTTGTCTAGTGAGCTGAGGTGACAAGTGTTTTCTCTACGATGAACTCGGTCACACCGGGCTGTTTACTTCGGTCCAACCGAACCCTTTTGGTGCCATCGAAGCACCAAACTCGGTGCTACCGATTTCACTGCAGGAAAAACATCTTGCAACTTGTTTCTTAATTCTTTTTGATCCAGCTTCACTCAATGAATCTTGTCCTCGACCAGCATCCTACTCAAATTGCTTCTTTGTTCTATGACTCAAGGACCAAACCCATCATGACAAAAATACAGAAGAACCCTTCTTGGAAATTGATGTCAAAGGGGGAGAGAGAGATCATCACATCAAAGCTTAATCATATCTATAGGGGGAGAGAATACTCTAGGGAAGAAAGAGACCCCAGATGCTTGGTGTTCAAGAGGAGAGAAGTCACATGTCTTCAAGAGGGGAAAGACATGTTCATATTTGCTCGATTGCATTAGCTCTGTTTATTTCCTTTGAGCTCTGTTTTTGCTCTGATTTTCTGTTCCCTATGTTATCCCAATATCCCATGTTAGATTCAGGGGGAGCAAGACATCTAAGGGAAGGAAATCCTTGAATTTATTGCATATCTTTACATTTGGGGACATGTCTTTATCCAATGTGGTACTTAGTACTCACTCTACATGTCATCCCAGTCTTGGTACTCTTGTGGTTTCTCTTGTTTGCTCTGGCCAGTAGGTGTATATGTGTTATCTAACCTTGTTTATGCAGGTTCATCCCATCCTAAGCAACTCAAGACCACAAGGTAAGTATATGTGTTATCTAACCTTGGTACTATTTGCAAGAAGGACTCATGAGCATGAAGGTACATTTCTCATATTTTCATCATTTGCTCTTATGCATATAGCCAAGATACATGTAACACATTGCTTACTCTGTCATGTTTATGCATTCACATGCTCCTATATTCCATATTCATATGATTGCATACATGTAAGGGGAGCCTGTGCAAGTTACATGTCTTTCCAAAGCTTTACTTACTACTCTTAATATCTTGATCTAAAGCTTTGATGTATGTTGTCATCAATTACCAAAAAGGGGGAGATTGAAAGCACAAGTGCTCCCTAGGTGGTTTTGGTAATTAATGTCAACATATCTCTTGTTGGACTAACATTTTTATCTAGTATGTTTCAGATAAGTTCAATAGTGAAGTGGCATGGACTAGAGAATGTGAAACCCCTTCAAGATGCTAAGGACAAAGGATTGGCTCAAGATCAAAGCTCAAGACTCTACATTTTCTATTTTAGTGATCCAAGATCACATTGAGTCTATAGGAAAAGCCAATACTATCAAGGAGGGATGAGGTGTTGCTTAATGAAGCTCTTGCTCAAATGCTTAGTGATATGCTCCAAAGCCCTCAACTACTTTCTCACATCCACATATGACCTAAACCAAAAGTCAAACTTGGCCCCACCGATTCTTCCTATCCGACGCCACCGAGTTCAAATGTCATAGCCACTGCCACAAACCCTAGGCAAATCGGTCTCACCAATAGGGATCTCGGTCTCACCGAGATGGGATTGCAAACTCTCTGTTGCCTATTGCAATACTTTCGGTCTCACCAAAACTTGCGATCAGTCCCGCCGAGATTGTAATGTAAACTCTCCGTTTTCCCTTCGTAACATTTCGGTCTCACCGAAATGAGCGATCGATCCCACCGAGTTTACCTGACCAACTCTCTGGTTAGCTTATTACCAAAATCGGTCTCACCGAGGTTGTGTAATCGGTCTCACTGAGATTACATTATGCCCTAACCCTAACCATATCGGTCCTACCGAGTTGCATGTCGGTCCCACCGAAAACCCTAACGGTCACTAGCTTTGCTAAATCGGTCCGACCGAGTTTAACCATTCGGTCCCACCGAGTTTGGGAAGTTATGTGTAACCGTTAGATTTTGTGTGGAGACTATATATACCCCTCCACCACCTCTTCATTCATAGAGAGAGCCATTAGAACGAAACTACACTTCCAACCTATATTTTCTGAGAGAGAACCACCTACACTTGTGTTGAGACCAAGATATTCCATTCCTACCATATGAATCTTGATCTCTAGCCTTCCCCAAGTTGCTTTCCACTCAAATCTTCTTTCCACCAAATCCAAATCCTGTGAGAGAGAGTTGAGTGTTGGGGAGACTATCATTTGAAGCACAAGAGCAAGGAGTTCATCATCAACACACCATTTGTTACTTCTTGGAGAGTGGTGTCTCCTAGATTGGCTAGGTGTCACTTGGGAGCCTCCGACAAGATTGTGGAGTTGAACCAAGGAGTTTGTAAGGGCAAGGAGATCGCCTACTTCGTGAAGATCTATCGCTAGTGAGGCAAGTCCTTCGTGTGTGATGGCCATGGTGGGATAGACAAGGTTGCTTCTTCGTGGA
The DNA here is from genome assembly GCF_018294505.1 of Triticum aestivum. NCBI lineage: Eukaryota > Viridiplantae > Streptophyta > Magnoliopsida > Poales > Poaceae > Triticum > Triticum aestivum. Next base: position 394,597,758 of record NC_057794.1, on the reverse strand, counting down.
CCCTTCGTGGGTGGAGCCCTCCGTGCACTCGCGCAACCATTACCCTTCGTGGGTTGAAGTCTCCATCAACGTTGATGTACGATAGCACCACCTATCAGAACCACGAAAGAAACATATGTGTCTCCAATTGCGTTTGAATCTTCCAAACCCTTCCCTTTACATTCCGGCAAGTTGCATGCTTTACTTTCTGCTGCTCATATACTCTTTGCATGCTTGCTCGATATGTATTGTGTTTGTTAAACTTGTGCCAATAATTTACTTCAACCTAAAGAATTTAAAAACTGCAACTTTTGGTACTTGGTGTCTAATCACCCCCCCTCTAGACACCTCTTCTCGGTCCTTTCACCTTCACTTTGTTCTTCGAAAGCGTGTGGGTCTTGGCTTGGTGATGGTTCCACTTGAGTGGAACATTGTCCTTCTCCTTCGGCCACAAGGGGTTCCTCAATGGGTAGGATATGACCAACACCCATTCTTCTTAAGGCTTGGGGAGGAATTTCATCACCTACATCACAAGTACCACTTTGCTCCACTTGGGAGCCGTTATTCTCGTCAAACTCCATGTTACATGTCTCCTCAATGAGTCCGGTGGACTTTTTGAGAGATACATCTCCATCATATCTACTTTTCCAAACACTTTTGCCCTTGTTTTGGACTCTAACTTGCATGATTTGAATGGAACTAACCCGGACTGACGCTGTTTTCAGCAGAATTGCCATGGTGTTATTTTTGTGCAGAAATAAAAGTTCTCGAAATGACCTGAAAATCAACAGAAAATATTTTTGGAATATATAAAAAATACTGGCGAAAGAATCAAGGCCAGGGGGCCCACACCCTGTCCACGAGGGTGGGGGCGCGCCTACCCCCCTGGGTGCGCCCCCTGCCTCGTGGGCCCCCTGGTGATCCACCGACCTCAACTCCAACTCCATATATTCACGTTTGGGGAGAACAAAATCAGGGAGAAGGATTCATCGTGTTTTACGATATGGAGCCGCCAACAAGCCCTAATCTCTCTCGGGAGAGCTGATCTGAAGTCCATTCGGGGCTCCAGAGAGGGGAATTCATCGTCATCGTCATCATCAACCTTCCTCCATCACAAATTTCATGATGCTCAGCGCCATGCGTGAGTAATTCCATCGTAGGCTTGCTGGACGGTGATGGGTTGTATGAGATTTATCATGTAATCGAGTTAGTTTTGTTAGGGTTTGATCCTTAGTATCCATTATGTTCTGAGATTGATGTTGCTATGACTTTGCTATGCTAAATGCTTGTCACTAGGGCCCGAGTGCCATGATTTCAGATATGAACCTATTATGTTTTCATGAATATATGTGAGTTCTTGATCCTATCTTGCAAGTCTATAGTCACCTATTATGTGTTATGATCCGTTAACCCCGAAGTGACAATAATCGAGATACTTACCAGTGATGACCGTAGTTTTAGTAGTTCATGTATTCACTAAGTGTTAATGCTTTGGTCCCATACTCTATTAAAAGGAGGCCTTAATATCCCTTAGTTTCCAATAGGACCCCACTGCCACGGGAGGGTAGGACAGAAGATGTCATGCAAGTTCTTTTCCATAAGCACGTATGACTATATTCGGAATACATGCCTACATTACATTGATGAAGTGGAGCTAGTTCTGTGTCACCCAAGGTTATAACTGTTGCATGAGGAATCGCATCTGACGTAATTATCCATCACTGATCCAATGCCTACGAGCTTTTCACATATTGATCTTTGCTTATTTACTTTTTCGTTGCTATGGTTACAATCACTACAAAACCAACACCGTTACTTTTGCTACCGTTACCACTACTATCATACTACTTTGCTACTAAATACTTTGCTGCAGATATTAAGTTTTCTAGGTGTGGCTGAATTGACAACTCAGCTGCTAATACTTGAGAATATTCTTTGGCTCCCCTTGTGTCGAATCAATAAATTTGGGTTGAATACTCTACCCTCGAAAACTGTTGCGATCCCCTATACTTGTGGGTTATCAAGACTATTTTCTGGCGCTGTTGCAGGGGAGCACAGCTCTATTCTTTTAGTCACTTGGGATTTATATCTGCTGATTACTATGAAGAACTTGAAAGATAAAAGAACCAAGATTTTCCCTCAACTACGAGGGGTGGGGGGTAAGGAACTGCCATCTAGCTCTGCACTTGATTCACCTTCTGTTTTGAGTAAACTTGCGACACCTACACTTGCTATTCATTCTGATATGTCACATGTTATTGATGATGCCACTTCTGCTTTGCATGATACTTATGATGAAACTACTTCTATGCTTGATAATACTGTGCCACCAGGTGAATTTCTTGATGAACAACTTGCTAAGGTTAGAGAGAATGAAATTATTGAAACTGATAATATTGATGAAAGTGATGATGAGGATTCTCCCCCTAGATATGAATTGCATGTTGTTCCTGAGGGTTATGTTATGGATGAAGAAACTGCTAGAGACTTTTTAGCTTGCAATGATAGATATGATCTTAAGAAATTATTAGCTAAGATTAAAGAAAAATCTTTTAATGCTAGAATGAAATATGACCCTGATTTTTCTACTTCACCTATCCTTATTTCCGATAAGGATTATGATTTTTCTGTCGACCCTGAGTTAATTACTTTGGTTGAATCTGATCCTTTTTATGGCTATGAATCTGAAACTATTGTGGCACATCTTACTAAATTAAATGATATAGCCACCCTATTCACTAATGATGAGAAAACTCTCTATTACTTTATCCTTAAGTTGTTTCCGTTCTCATTAAATGGTGATGCTAAAACATGGTTTAATTCTCTTGATCCTGGTTGTGTGCATAGTCCCCGGGATATGATTTATTACTTCTCTGCTAAATATTTCCCCGCTCATAAGAAACAAGCCGCCTTAAGGGAAATATATAATTTTGTGCAAATTGAAGAAGAGAGTCTCCCACGAGCTTGGGGAGACTTCTCCAATTACTTAATTCTTTGCCTGATCATCCTCTCGAGAAAAATGAAATACTTGATATCTTTTATAATGGACTAACCGATGCTTCCAGAGACCACCTGGATAGTTGTGCTGGTTGTGTTTTTAGGGAAAGAACTGTTGAACAAGCTGAATTGCTATTGAATAATATGTTGAGTAATTAAAATGATTGGACACTTCCTGAACCAACTCCTAAGTCAACTCTGAAGAAAAGGGGTATTCTATTTCTCAGTCCTGAAGATATGCATGAGGCAAAGAAATCTATGAAAGAAAAAGGTATTAAAGCTGAAGATGTTAAGAATTTACCACCTATTGAAGAAATACATGGTCTCGATAACCCGACACAGGTAGTAAAGGTAAATTCTCTCTATAGATTTGATAAATGTGAAATCGCATCTACTAAGTTTGCTAGCCAATGCTTGGATGAGTTTTATAATTTTATGGTTAAACAAGAAGACTTCAATGCTTATGTTGGTAGACAATTGAAACGTAATGCTTATATGATTGAACACTTGAGTGATTATATGTCTAGAGTTAAAGGTGAACTCAAACTCATTAGTAAACATGCTTCTATGGTTACCACTCAAGTAGAACAAGTACTTAAAGCTCAGAATGATTTGCTCAATGAATTAAATAATAAGAAAAATGATAATGATGTTTGAGTTAGGACTAGAGGGGGTAAAATGACTCAGGAACCTTTGTATCCAGAGGGCCACCCCAAGAGAATTGAGCAAGATTCTCAGAGAACTAATGTTGATACACCTAGTTCTTGTAAGAAGAAGAAAAAGAAAAACGATAGGACTTTGCATGCTTTTAGTGAACCAGCTGTTGACACACCTGAGAATCCCCATGATATTTCTATTTCTGATGCTGAAACACAATTTGGTAATGAACATGAACCTAGTGATAATGTTAATGATGATGTTCATGTTGATGCTCAACCTAGTAATGACAATTATGTAGAGATTGAACCTGTTGTTGATCTTGATGACCCACAATCAAAGAATCAACATCATGATAAGAGAGACTTTGTGGCTAGGAAGCACGGTAAAGAAACAGAACCATGGATTCAGAAACACATGCCTTTTCCTCCTAAACCATCCAAGAAAAAGGATGATGAGGATTTTGAGCGCTTTGCTGAAATGATTAGACCTATCTTTTTGCATATGCGTTTGACTGATATGCTTAAAATGAACCCTTATGCTAAGTATATGAAAGATATTGTTACTAATAAAAGAAAGATACCGGAAGCTGAAATTTCCACCATGCTTGCTAATTACATTTTTAAAGGTGGAATACCAAAGAAACTTGGAGATCCAGGAGTACCAACTATACCATGCTCCATTAAAAGAAACTATGTTAAAACTGCTTTATGTGATCTTGGAGCCGGTGTTAGTGTTATGCCTCTCTCTTTATATCGTAGACTTGACTTGAATAAGTTGACACCTATTGAAATATCTTTGCAAATGGCTGATAAATCAACTGCAATACCTGTCGATATTTGTGAGGATGTGCCTGTTGAGGTTGCAAACGTTACTATTTTAACGGACTTTGTTATTCTTGATATTCCCGAGGACAATAGTATGTCTATTATTCTTGGTAGACCCTTTTTGAATACTGCAGGAGCTATTATTGATTGCAACAAAGGCAATGTCACTTTTCATGTTAATCGTAATGAGCATACGGTACACTTTCCAAGGAAACAACCTCAAGTCCACAGTATTAATTCTATTGGAAAAACTCCAACGATTATTATTGGAGGTTTTGAATTTCCTCTTCCTACTGTTAAGAAGAAATATGATATTATTATTGTTGGAGACATGCATATCCCCATTGAGGTAACCTAGTGTTATTCGAAAATTCTCCGGTTTCATGTTATTCGAAAAGAGTTCGTTAACAAGACTTGATCAACCATGTTAATGGATTCCTTTTGATGAGCATGAGATGGATGAAGTTAGAAAGCACAATTGTCTGTACCCTCCTTTTACTTTCTGTTATTTAGATTAAATAAAGCAAAAATAGTATTTTCTTTCTGTTTTCTGAATTATCCTTGCAATAAAAATTATCCCGAAAATAAAAGTTCTCCAAATGCCCTAAAATTTTAATATGATTTTTTCTAGAATATTTAAGAATTATTGGCATTGGGAACACACCGGGGGGACCCATGAGGGTCCAAGGCACGCCCCCCTGCCTCGTGGACCCCACGTGGGCTCCCTCCACTTATTCTTGCACCCACACACTTCGTCTTCCTCCAGAAAAAATCATCCACCAGCTCAAACCCGAGTTCTAGCTCGTCTTGCTACCATTTTCGATCTCCTTGCTCAAAGCTCCATTCACAAAACTGCGTTGGGGATTGTTCTCCGGTATGTGACTCCTCCAATGGTCCAATTTGTTTTTGTTCTAGTGCTTTATTTATTGCAAATTTTTGCTGCTTATGTGACCCTATTCTTGAGCTTGCATGTCAAATTTATGTGGTCAAAAGTAGTTCTATTGCATGATATGGCCTCTAGGCACTTGTGGGAGTAGTTGCTATCAATCTTGTTGAGTTTGATTCACTTCTATTTTTTAGTTACTAAAATTTTCAAAAAAAATTCAGCGGAAGAAATATGTTTAGGAAAATGTACCAAGGTGGTTCCTCAAAGAAGCAAGGACATAGGCTCGTGACACGTGAGCCGGACTATGAACTACCAAGAAAATCTCAAGTGCAGCCTTGTGAATGGCTGTCAGAAGGTTTTATGGTCCAAGCAGGAATTAAGGAGGAATTTGACGCGTATGTGTGTAATGCTGAACTTGAGGGCTTCATGTCAGATAAGTGCCCCCAATATTATCACCTAACTGATTCCTTTGTGAGAAGGTTTAAATTTACATCATCACACAATTCTCACACTGTCCTATTTGATCTCTATGATAAATCTTATACCATGGATTTAGAAGATTTTAATACTGCTTGTAAACTCCCGCAATGGGGCAGTGTTAGTGAACCTCGCAAATCTAAATTTAAAGAATTTCTTGCTAGTATCACTATGAGGGAATCTAGAGAAATAACACAAGCTACCATAGGGAGCATTCATTTTCCTGCCATACATTATTTTTCTCTCTTCGTGGGTAGATGCATTAACGGTAAAGATGAGGCTTGCCATATGTGTGTTCCAGATCTTAGTGTCCTCAAGAGTGCGGTATTGGGTGATAAACAATACGACTTGGGGGCTATTGTTGCACGTAGGTTGCATCTTAATAGTTTAAGTGGAGATTTGTTTGGTGGAATTTATGCAACTCGTGTAGCTAACTATCTTGATATACCTATACGTGGAAATGATATTGAGTTACCTTCGGCTTATCTAGATTATAATGCTATGGTTCGTCATCAGTTTGTTGAGAGGAATGAATAGTTCCTCCAGTACTGACTACTCTTTGACAGACGGCGCATCGTCCATGTTGCTCTCCTGCTCCTGCTTTCTTTGAATTTTAGGCAAAAGGGAGATATGTTATAACCAGGGATGAGGCGAACGAGTACGAGAGGAGGATAGAGGCAGCTCGCCTCCAAGCTGCAGCTCGTCAGGAAGTAGCTGCTGCATCTCAGTACGACCCTAGCTTCAACTTCGGATACCCACTAGGCTAGCCATGGCCATAGACCAACTTAGGCCAAAAGCCTAAGCTTGGGGGAGTATCTATTTCTCACCGACATTACATTCATGTTCACACACTCATGCCAGTTGTCGGTGCTCATACTTTTTCCTTGTATCATCCATGCTAGTTTATTTTCTGTTTTAAGCTTTCTTCTTGTGTGTTTGAAAAACCTTAAGAAAAACAAAACAAAATTAGTTGTAGCTTTTAGCTAGTTTACTTTCCATGCTTGTAGTAGTAATAATTAAAAGAAAACCCAAAAAGGTTTCTCGTTCTTCTTTTGCTTGTTGGGAGCTTTCCCGTGTAAATAGTTTTGTTTCTTTTCTTTTCTGTGGGGGTCGAGAGGAGAAGACCTTAATGAAAATGTTGATTGGCTCTCATATGCATTATTGTTGATCTAACAAAGAGCCCATATTACCTTGTCTTCTCCCTTGAATTGAATGCTTGCAAATTCCAGCTTAGTCGAATGCACGTGCACTATTATTATTATCCACACTATTCAATTGTGCAAGTAAAAGGCAATAATGACGATATATGATGGACTGATTGAGATGAGAGAAGCTGGTATGAACTCGACCTCTCTTGTTTTTTTCAATATGGTTAGTTCGTCGTTCCTGATTCAGCCTATTATGAATGAAACATGTTTGCAATGACAATTAGAGATTATAGTTGCTCATGCCATGCTTAATTTGCTAGGAGTTTATAATGGTTTACCTTGCGTGCCAACATGCTATTAAAATGATTGTGATGTGGTATGATAGGGTGGTATCCTCCTTTGAACGATTCAAGTGGCTTGACTTGGCACATATTCACGCATGTAGTTGAAACAAAATCAACATAGCCTCCACGATATTTATGTTTGCATTCATTGTGAACTATATCCTACTCATGCTTGCATTCATTGCTGATTAATTTTAATGCATGCTCATGACAGTTGTCGCTCTCTAGCTAGTCGCTTCCCAGTCTCTTTCTAGCCTTCACTTGTACTAAGCGGGAATACTGCTTGTGCATCCAATTCCATAAACCCCAAAAGTTATTCCATATGAGTCCACCATACCTTCCTATATGCGGTATCTACCCGCCGTTCCAAGTAAATTTGTATGTGCCAAACTCTAAACCTTCAAATGAAATTCTGTTTTGTATGCTCGAATAGCTCATGTATCAACTAGGGTTGTCTGTATCTTCCATGCTAGGCGGGTTATTCTCAAGAGGAGTGGACTCCGCTCCTCACTCACGAGAAAATGGCTGGTCACCGGGATGCCCAGTCTCATGCTCAAATCAAATCAAAATAATTGCAAACAAAACTCCCCCAGGATTGTTGTTAGTTGGAGGCACCCGTTGTTTTGGGCAAGCCATGGATTGATGCTTGTTGGTGGTGGGGGAGTATAAACTTTACCATTCTGCTTGGGAACCGCCTACAATGTGTGTAGCATGGAAGATATCGAGATCTCTTGGTTGTTATGTTGACAATGGAAGTATACCGCTCAAAATATTATTCATCTCTATTTCAAAATCCAGCTCTAGCACCGCTACAAATCCCTGCTTCCCTCTGAGAAGGGCCTATCTATTTACTTTTATGTTGAGTCATCATCCTCTTATTAAAAAGCACCAGTTGGAGAGCACCGCTGTCATTTGCATGCATTACTATTAGTTTACATTGAGTATGACTGTGACTGGATCTCTTTTACCATGAATTACAATTTCCAGCCAGGCCTTGATCTTGAGGGGTGCTCTTCATTTATGTTTTGCGGTCTCAGAAAGGGCTAGCGACATACCATCTTGTTATATCATATTATGATTGTTTTGAGAAAATGTTGTCATCCGAGATTTATTATTATTGCTCGCTAGTTGGTTATGCCATTGATATGAGTAAACATGAGACCTAAATGTTATTATGAATATGGTTAGTTCATAATCTTTGCTGAAAACTTGAATGTTGGCTTTACATATTTACAACAACAAGAGCAAACAGAGTTTGTAAATTTTTTTCTTTATCACTTTCAGTTTGTCAACTGAATTGCTTGAGGACAAGCAAATGTTTAAGCTTGAGGGAGTTGATACGTCTCCATCGTATCTACTTTTCCAAACACTTTTTCCCTTGTTTTGGAATCTAACTTGCATGATTTGAATGGAACTAACCTGGACTGACACTGTTTTCAGCAGAATTGCCATGGTGTTATTTTTGTGTAGAAATAAAAGTTCTCGGAATGACCTGAAAATCAACGGAGAATATTTTTGGAACATATAAAAAATACTGGCGAAAGAATCAAGGCCAGGGGGCCCACACCCTATCCACGAGGGTGGGGGGCGCGCCCCCTGCCTCATGGGCCCCGTGGTGCTCCACCGACCTCAACTCCAACTCTATATATTCACGTTCGGGGAGAAAAAAATCAGGGAGAAGGATTCATCATGTTTTACGATATGGAGCCGCTGCCAAGCCCTAATCTCTCTCGGGAGGGCTGATCTGAAGTCCGTTCGGGGCTCCGGAGAGGGGAATCCGTCGGCATCGTCATCGTCAACCTTCCTCCATCACAAATTTCATGATGCTCACCGTCGTGCATGAGTAATTCCATCGTAGGCTTGCTGGACGGTGATGGGTTGGATGAGATTTATCATGTAATCGAGTTAGTTTTGTTAGGGTTTGATCCTTAGTATCTATAATGTTCTGAGATTGATGTTGCTGTGACTTTGCTATGCTTAATGCTTGTCACTAGGGCCTGAGTGCCATGATTTCAGATCTGAACCTATTATGTTTTCATGAATATATGTGAGTTCTTGATCCTATCTTGCAAGTCTATAGTCACCTATTATGTGTTATGATCCTTTAACCCCGAAGTGACAATAATCGGGATACTTACCGGTGATGAGCATAGTTTGAGGAGTTCATGTATTCACTAAGTGTTAATGCTTTGGTCTGATACTCTATTAAAAGGAGACCTTAATATCCCTTAGTTTCCAATAGGACCCCACTGCGGGAGGGTAGGACAAAAGATGGCATGCAAGTTCTTTTCCATAAGCATGTATGACTATATTCGGAATACATGCCTACATTACATTGATGAACTGGAGCTAGTTCCGTGTCACCCTAGGTTATAACTATTGCATGAGGAGTCGCATCCGACATAATTATCCATCACTGATCCAATGCCTACGAGCTTTTCACATATTGATCTTTGCTTATTTACTTTTCCGTTGCTACTGTTACAATCACTACAAAACCAATATCGTTACTTTTGCTTCCGTTACCGCTACTATCATACTACTTTGCTACTAAATACTTTGCTGCAGATATTGAATTTTCCAGGTGTGGTTGAATTGACAACTCAGCTGCTAATACTTGAGAATATTCTTTGGCTCCCCTTGTGTCGAATCAATAAATTTGGGTTGAATACTATACCCTCGAAAATTGTTGCGATCCCCTATACTTGTGGGTTATCATTGAGGACACGGTAAGCATGAGAGTTTGTAACATAACCAACAAATATGCTCTCATGAGCTCTAGCCTGGAATTTATACAAACAAACACCTTTCTTGAGAATGAAACACTTACACCCGAACACCCGAAAGTACTTGAGGTTGGGCTTGTTACCGGTGAGTATCGCATATGGAGTCTTTTCAAGCCTTTGCAAAGGTAGAGTCGATTGGATGCATGACAAGCAGTGTTGATGGCTTCGGCCCAAAAGTTGTATGGAGACTTGAACTCCGTCATCATGGTCCTTGCCGCATCCATGAACGTCCGGTTCTTCCTCTCCGCTACACCATTTTGTTGAGGGGTGTAAGGTGCGGAATATTGATGCTTGATCCCCTGATCAGTAAGAAACTCATCCAAGGTGTAGTTCTTGAACTTAGTGCCATTGTCAGTTCTTATCGTCAAGATCTTTGCATTGTGTTGATGTTGAGCTTCATTTGCAAAGTCGAAGACAGTTTGTTGGGTCTCACTCTTCCTCTTGAAGAAATATACCCAAGTGTATCTTGAATAATCATCCACAATCACCAAGCAATACTTTCTACCCCCAAGACTATCAAAGGATGGAGGTCCAAAGAGATCCAAGTGAAGGAGCTCCAAGGGCCTCTTCGAGTAGATGCTAGTAGTGGGAGGGTGAGCCTTCTCATGTAGCTTTCCTTCGATACAAGCACTGCAAGCAAGATCTTTGGAAAAACTAACATTTGTTAGTCCATGGACATGGTCCCCCTTGAGAAGACTTTGCAAAGATCTTATATTGACATGGGCTAAACGGCGATGCCAAAGCCATCCCACATCAACTTTAGCCATTAGGCATGTCGCGGTCTTAGTGGGTCACTCCAAAAAGTTAATCACATAAAGACCGTTCTTAACATGCCCAACAAAGGCTACTTTAAGAGTCTTGGTCCACAAGAGGGCCATGGTATCAATATGAAAGAAAGTGGCAAAGCCCATGAGTGCAAGTTAATGAACGGAAACTAAATTGTATGCAAGGGACTGTAACTGCCTGGTTTTTGGCCCTTTTCTTTTTCTTTTTGATTTATTGGTTTTTACTCTGATTTTATTTTTGGAGTGGATATGTGGCCTTGCAACCTAGGATATCATCATCATATATTCTCCCAAGTGACTCATCATCCTCAAATATTTCCCAAGATCATGTCACTTCACTGCTTGACCAAACCCTAAATTCTTTTTCTTAGGAATATTCCTTTTTCTATTAAAGGAATAACCCTATCTGCACTAGGTTGTGAAACAACCTATACTTCTGTCACTCCCAAAATTCCCAAATAATTATCATAATTCCTTTGGGTCATATGTTGCTCAAATATGCCCAAAATTTCCTGTCCTAGCCCAAGAACAATTCCCCAAAAATTATTTTGCATTTCTGTCTAGTGTGGCTTTTTTTGAAGGAAGTGCCACCTATTCTTTCTTGATTGCTCCCAAACTTTTTGGGCATGATATATCATCCAAATAATTGCCTCACGCAAAAATTCAACTTTATTTGCCTAGACAATCTTCCTCATCAATTTTTCAAACTTTCTGTCAGACAGAAGGCTTTGTGAAGGAAGTACTAGCTAGGAGTATCCAAATGAGTTGACATTTTGCAAACCTCTTTGTGAAGTGTCGCGTGCTCCAAGATCAACTGCCATCGCCAAAGCTCTTTGTTTCCCCACGTGGTGCCGCCCCTCCTCTCCTCCCCGGCGCTTGTCTCCCCTCTGGATGGATGTGGTGTACCGCGCCCGCCCACCGGTGGCTTCCCCTTGGTCGGAGTTGGCCGAAGCCGACGAGCCCATCGCCGGCCAACCCCCGCCATGCCTCCGCCTCACCCCCTCTCTCTGTTCCTATAGGGCGCGAGCGAGAAGAAGGAGCGGGAGGAGAGAGAAAGGAGTGGGACACCCTCGTCAGCCGCATAACGCCGGTCCCACCACTGCCATGTCATTTAAGTGGAGGCGGAAACCCCAGAGCACGCTTTCATCCACCGAAAGCGCATTTCACTTCTTCTTTGGGTGTAAGTACATTCTCCTCTCTAGAAAGCGTATTTTCTCAAAACCCGTGTCTTCCTTATCCACTCAGGGACTTGTTTGTGATGATATTTTTGTAAAGAAGTCCTTGATCTTCATCACCTCATAACTCTGCAACCGTAACTCCAAATGAGGTGATTCCAAAGCCCACTTCTTCGTCTCGTCGAGCCCGTTCTGTTGGTATCATTTTCACCATGTGTTAACATTCTGAAAATGACCATTATGCCCTTGCCCTTAATCAGCCCCCTCTGAGAAAGATTTCCGGCGATTCGTTCTACGAGTTTCTCACACTTCTTCCCGATGAATCCCTCCACCCGAGGCAAGCCACACCCCCATTTGCATGATTGCAATGCAGTGACATGGTTTATATTATTTGAACTTGTTTAAAATATTGTTTTAGCTACTTGTGATTTGTTCATGGCATTTCTCGGAGTATTGTTTTGATCTTGCTATTGCCATGATATTGCTTGGAGTTCTAGGACTAATATTTTGCAGCTTATGAGGATGACATGTTGCCATTGGATTATTAGTGGCCCGTGTTATGATTACTTTCATGTTGGTATCTGGTATTATTTTGGAGTATTACTTTGAATGACATGCTGCCTTTGGATTATTAGTGGCTAGAATTATTTTCATCATGATGCTAGTTGATATTATGTTTTGGAGTATGACTTAGTAGATGATGCTTGCATGTGGATCTTCCTATTGGAGTGGTAGTGTCATTGAATTGTCACGGCAGATGTCCTAGTGAAAGGACATCGCAACTAGGAAGCTTAAAGGGGTTAATCGGGACAAAGGACACGAGAGGTTTATACTGGTTCGGCCCCTTGCGGTGAAGGTAAAGGCCTAGTCCAGTTGATATGGTATTGCTAGGTTTCGATGACCAAGGAGCGAATACGCTTAACTTGGCTGTCGATCTGTTGTTTCTTGTCCTAAACCGCCGCCGGGTTGTCCCCTTATATACACGGGTTGACGCCCTGCGGCCTACAGAGTCCCGGCTGGCTCATACAACGTGTCCGGCTCGGTGATGTATCTTACATGCCTTGCATTACAAGTCTATTCATACATGGCGGTTTATACTTACGGGCCATAAGCCGCCTCCTGGCTTGGGCCTATTATAAGCCTAATCATAAACCGTCATCTTGTATACGCTTGGGCTTTATTTATGTAAAATGCCATTATGGTTGACCCGGCCCCTCCTGGGCGGGTCATACCTGGTAGTCATATCCCCAACATTAGGCCCCAGGTTGATTTGAACTTTGTTCATGTCAATCTCCAACACTTAGACAAAATCCATCTACCACTGATGTGAAAGCCTTGTAACCCGCCATGATGTCATCTTCGGAAATTTTGGAAATCCGCACGACGTCACCTTAACGGCTCTTTGTCTTAATGTCTTTCCGAAAATCGAGGCGTCCATCTAGCTGGATAACTTTCATTTGCCTTCCTCATTTTTCGCATCTGCATGTTCACCTGTCTCCTTATAAATAGGCATGGCTGGTCTTCCTCATTCTTCTTCTTCCTTCTCTCGCAACCCCTCTGCCACTCGAGCTCCACCGCCATCGCAGAGCACTTCGTCCACTTTAACCTCGGCCGCTGCATCAACCTGAATCGATCCAGACCAACGGTGGCGACCCTCCTCAACAGATCTGCAGCTGTAAGTTTCTGCTTTTCCGTACCTTAGATCCGCACTAGGATTTGCGAGCTCCTTCGTGTTCTTTGTAGTTCATTGGAGTTCATCGTTAGTTCATCCTTCAGGTTATACTGCAAGCCTCTTTGATCTGAGAACGGTGCTAAACTGATGCGGTAGCTGTTTTATTTCTACTTTCAATATCAGTAGATCCCCTTTCTTGGAAGAAAAATCTTCTACAAGCTTATGAACTCATCTGCACTGACTTTTAGGCATAGGTTTATTTTTCTTTTCTGAATAGCCATTGATCCAAGTAAAATCTGCAGTTTGTGAAACTTGTTTACCTCAGTACTTAACCAATTTTTTGTCACTGGCAACTTTTGAATATCTTTAGTCATGGTGGCTTACCATGCCAGCTCATTTTCCTTCATATACCATTAGCCTGTATTTAAGCCGCCATTACTCATCTGTATTGCAATCATTAACCTGTGATTCCAGCATTTAACTTGAACCGACAAATTACTTCCTTTTTAGCTTGTCCTTTCTCCATACCGCCAAAAACAACGACAATTTGCAACTGGGTCCCTTCCATAGTTACTGATGATACTCTGAAGTATTTTGTCACCATTGGGTATTTACCAGAGAAGAGCATTATGTCCTATCGCACCCCTGACCCGGCCGAAGAACGACCTCAACCCAAAGATGGTGAAGTCATCGTCTTTACTGACCATATGAACCGGGGTTTTTCACCGCCCGGCTCAAAATTCTTCAGAGATGTTCTGCACTTTTTCAAGCTTCATCCACAAGATCTTGGACCCAATTCCATATCAAATATCTGCAATTTCCAAGTTCTCTGTGAGGTTTATCTTCAAGAAGAACCTACTATTGAACTCTTCAGAGAGTATTTCTATTTGAACCGCCAGAATGAATACACCAACGGCCCCAGCTTGGAACTTGGTGGAATTTTGATTCAGCGCAGATGGGATGTTGTCTTTCCCTTAGAAGTCTTGCCAAGCAATCCCAAGGATTGGAACCAAACTTGGTTTTATTGCAAAGACACGTCACCAGCTGATGAAAAACCAATGCCGGGTTATCGCGCGGAGCATCTTGACGCTAAGTATTCACTCCCTGATAAGCTTTTTATCGCTGAACGTAAGAAGCGCATCCCAACCATCAAAAGGGTTCAAGCCTTGCTGGGAAATGGTTTAACTGGAGTTGACTTGATCCGCTGTTGGATCGCATGGCGGATCATCCCTCTGAGCCGCCAGTCTGACTTAATGTACAATTACACTGGAGGAGCAAACAATCTGTTACGCCATAGCTCTCTACGTCTGACTGAAGAAGCCATCGTTGAAATGTCAACCACCTTTGTAAACAGCAAATATGAAGACTGTAGTAAAGTAGGATTGAATCCTTTCTGCAAACTTAACCCGGCACCAGAGGTAAATCCCGTTGACTCCTTTTTTCTTTAGTAGTTAAGTACTTGCATGATTTTTCAACCTGTTATTTGCCTACAGGCCAAATCTGACTTTTGGAAAGCCAAATATGATCATGAGGCTGCCAAAAAAGCTAGAGGCGCTGCAATAGCCGCCAAGAAGACAACCAGAAATCCATAAAGAAACCAACTGCCTCTGATCTCCTCAAGCTGGATGATGCCTCTGAGTTAGAGGTAGCCCTTGACTCACTTGGCCTGTTTTTTAACAACCTTATTGACACTGACTATTACCAGGATGACACGGGGGCCAGCCAGGCAATGGAAGAAGAGGTAATTATTTCCTCTGATTCAGAACCTTTGCCAAGGCAAAAACCTCGATGGGTAACCTGGAAATTAAGGTTTCCACACCCCTTGGCTTATTTAGATCCTCATTTCTTTTCAAAAAACAGCAACATGAGAGCCACCGTCAGACCCGGACCAATGACGACAATGAACCGCCCTCCGGCTTACCGAAAACTCCTCGGAAATGCCAGAATGAGGTTTCTTTCACTTTTGACTTTTGCCTTTATCAATGAATCTATTTCCTTGCTCTTTTAACTGTGATTTCACTTTTTGAAGGAGATCTCTCGTTCTTCTGGTGATTCTTCACAAACTCAACTTCCAGCTTTCAAGACTGCCCCTGGGTAAAAATAGTTATCTTTCTTCTGCATCTTCATGTCCATATCATTATACTGACTCGTCAAATTTCTTCTTAGTGGTCAAGCAAAGCCCAAGAAGGCCGGGGTTGCTAAGCCGACTGAAAATCCGAAAGCCACTGAACCGACACTGCCAACTCCTGCCCCGGGACAACCTGAAGCACCAGAATACCCTGCTGTCAATGTTCAGTCAGATCCTCCTAAGCCGTCGGTTGATGAAACCGTTCTCAATCCATCTACTGTTGAACCGTCAAGCTCAGCTAACCCGCTGGCGACTTATGACAATGATGTTTTAATCATTGGTAGTAGATTCGTTGAACCGAGCAATCCAACTGTGCTGGCCAGACACTCCGCCAAGCAAGAGGCTTTGGAAAAGCAAAAAAGTGTGGTTTGACATCTCTCACTATGCTCACCTGAGTATTAGTGACGTGCTATCTGGCTACCTTAGTCACGTGCATTCCAGCTGTGACTCTGAAATTGAGATGGTCAAACAGCTGCAACTAAAATATGAGGTATGCTCTCCGGCTTTCATTAGTTTATATGCTCTGCCAGCCCCCAAGTCTCCTGATTATGATAAACTTGAATGATCTGTAGACTTGTGATATAGATTGATGCTCTGACCTAGATTTTCCCCAAGTCCGGTTTAAAATGTTTAACCAGATTTATCTGATTAGCATAATTTCACCTGTAGTCCCCAAGGGCCGGCTTAATTCATCATGAATGAGCTGGTACTTAACTTTATAACTTCCTTGAACCAAACAAAACTAATATTGGTATCCGACTCAAGAGGGAAAAACTTTCTGAATACCATGCATTAGCCCCCAAGTGTCAAGCGTTGTTACCTGCAAAACGCTTGGGACTTTTTAGAAGAGTCATTTCTGCATTTAAGAATTGCTTTGGCAGACATTAGCCCCCAAGTGCCAAGTGGTATTGCTTTGCAAAGCACTTGGGACTTTAATCATTAGGACCTCTATTGGAATGAACCTTAACACATCTGTGCATGTCTGCAGACCGCCATAACTGACTTGGATTCTCAACTGGCTGATGCGAAAACCCGGTTGGCGGCTCAAGAGACTGAGATAAAGAATACTGAATCGAAACTCCAGTTGAGCATATCTGAAGCAGAGAAACCGAAGACCAGTTTTAATGTAGAGAAAAAAATCTTGGGCCGACAAAAAAATCTTGCTGACACAGCGAGCTGAAATGGCCGAGGCGGCTCTCAAGGAAGTTACCGCTGAACTCACCGGTTTAAAGAACCGTGTGTCTCAGATGGTGTCTGCAATCTTCGGTGAGTCACCGTATTATTTACTTAAACTCTATTTTTGCCATCATAATGTAAGCCGCCTGCTTAACCTTTTGGAAATACCTCATAGGTCCACGGAGTAGCAATCTGAGTCAAAACAGCTTGATAAAGCTCAACGCGGTTTACACCCTGGTAGAGCAACTATATACTAGAGCTCAACAGGCTCTTACCATTATTTCCCTAGCTAACCAAGGACCAAACCTATTGAGTGATGTCTTGAAGAAGCTATCCATCTTACCCGCCAGATTTCAAGAAGTCAAGCGTTCCTATGCGAGAGCCGGAGCCCTAACTGCTCTAAGCCGCTCCAAAGCCTAGGTACCGGAGCTAGACCCGGCGGATATAGCCAAGGGGTACCCCAATTTTAAGGAAGACCGGACTCCTTTTGATCAAGAAGATTTTGCTGCTTGCGTGAAAGAAATTCGTCCTCATGCTACCATACTTGGTGAAGAAACCAATGTTGATAAGTACCATCTGGGTTTTGATGCAGAGAATAAAAAGATGGCGACTCCTTCGTATAAAGTGATGGATCTAATCCCGCCGGTTCGCCAGCACTTCCATATGTATGATGACTATTATACACTGGCAATTCATTGTCAAAATACCAAGCTGGTTTAAATTGAAACCATACTTACACTTAGATTTAGACAACAAAACCGGAAAAAACAAAAGATTTTCTTTCAAACAATGTAAGTCAAACATCAAGAAAAATTTGGAGGCTTCTGATTTGAATACGATCAGTAAACCGGACCAAAGGGGTTAAGCTAGGATTCGAATATGATCATGTAGCCCCAGTGGCTTTGGCATTGCGCCGATCAAGAGGGTACCGACAGCTATGTTCTCTTTGGTTCGAATATGACCTATGTTTGAACAGGAAGCCCCCAAATGACCTTGAGAGGTTTTTAACGACCCCGATTCAAATACGATCCAAGTGGGACCCAAAAGGGGTTAAGCTATTATTCGAATACGATCAAGAAGCCCCCTAGTGAGTTTGGCATTGCGCCGATCAAGAGGGTACGGACATCTATGTTCTCTTTGGTTCGAATATGACCTATGTTTGAACAGGAAGCCCCTAGTGATCATAAGTTTTAACGGCCAGATTCGAATACGATCATGAGCCGGACCAAAGGGTTAAGCTAGATTGGAACACAATCAGCCCCTAATTGGTCATTTTGAAAGTATAACAATAAAGGTATGTGATTATTGAGAATGAAAAGGACAGAGGTCCTGCTTTATTACTTATCATAATATATATACAACGTCAAAGTATGCACATTATGAGAGCCGGTGGCTCAAGTATAGTAAGGCCGAAGATGAGCGATATTCCACGGCCGGCGGGTCTCTTCCTCCGACTTACATGAGTCTTTGCGCTCTCGAACGTCAATGAGGTAGTATGACCCATTGTTCAAGTTCCTGCTGACCACAAAGGGTCCTTCCCAAGGTGGGGATAATTTGTGTGCATCAGTTTAGTCCTGGATGAGCCGGAGCACCAAGTCACCTTCCTGGAAGGTTCTGGACTTAACCCGGCGGCTATGATAACGACACAGGTCCTGTTGGTAAATCATCAAGCGGGCTACTGCTAAGTCACGCTCTTCATCTAATAGGTCAAGTGCATCCTGACAGGTTTGTTCATTATCAGCTTCAACGTAAGCCACCATGCGGGGCGAGTCATGATGGATGTCACTAGGTAGGACTGCCTCTGCTCCATAAACCATGAAGAAAGGCGTATAACCTGTAGACCTGTTAGGCGTAGTATTAATGCTCCATATCACAGAGGGCAATTCCTCCACCCAACAACCCGGCGCCTATTTTAAGGGAACCATAAGCCGGGGCTTGAGACCTTTCAAGATTTCCTGATTTGCTCTCTCAGTTTGACCATTGGATTGGGGGTGAGCTACTGATGAAACATCAAGCCGGATGTCCTCACGTTGACAAAATTCCTCCATAGCACCCTTGGACAGATTAGTACCATTGTCAGTTATAATGCTATGTGGGAAGCCAAAACGAAAGATCACCTTTTTCATGAATTGAACCACTGTGGCTGCGTCACACTTACTAACCGGCTCTGCCTCCACCCACTTCGTGAATTTGTCAACTGCCACCAAAAGGTGTGTCTTTTTTATCTTTGGATCTTTTGAAACGTCCCACCATATCGAGCCCCCAGACTATGAACGGCCAAGTAATTGGAATCATCCACAATTCTTGAGCCAGCACGTGCGCCTGTCGTGCAAATTTCTGACAACCATCACATCTACTGACCAAATCCTCCGCATCAGCATGAGCCGTCAGCCAGTAAAAACCATGACGGAAAGCTTTGGCCACAAGAGACTTTGACCCGGCATGATGGCCACAATCTCCTTCATGGATCTCACGAAGAATTTCTTGACCTTCCTCAGGAGAGACACAGTGTTGAAATGCCCCGGTGACACTGCGATGATGCAACTCACCATTGGCAATTGTCATTGATTTAGACCGTCGGGTTATCTGTCTAGCCAAGGTCTCATCCTCAGGCAACTCACCCCGGGTCATATAATCCAAATATGGCACTATCCAATCCGGGATGACGTGAAGAGCCGCCACCAATTGTGCTTCCGGGTCTGGAATAGCCAAGTCTTCCTCTGTAGGCAACTTGACAGAAGGGCTATGCAGAACATCTAAGAAAGTGTTAGGTGGCACCGGCTTACGCTAAGACCCTAGCCGGCTTAAAGCATCAGCCTCTTCATTCTTTCTGCGATCAATGTGTTCCACTTGGTAACCCTTGAAGTGTCTAGCAATGGCATCAACTTCGCGGCGATAAGCCGCCATGAGAGGATCCTTGGAGTCCCACTTGCCTGATACTTGTTGAGCTACCAAATCCGAGTCGCCAAAGCACCTTACCCGGCTCAAACTCATATCTTTAGCCATCCGAAGATCATGGAGCAAATCCTCATACTCAGCTGCATTGTTAGTACAGGGGAACATCAACCTTAGTACATAACAAAATTTGTCACCTCGAGGGGAAGCTAAAACAACTCCAGCCCCCGAGCCCTCTAATTGCCTGGACCCATCAAATTGAATAGTCCAATATGTGTTGTCCAGCTTCTCTTCAGGCATCTGCAGTTCTGTCCAATCATTGCTGAAGTCCACTAGTGCTTGAGATTTGATGGCAGTACGTGTCACATACTTTAAACCATGAGGCCCAAGCTCAATGGCCCACTTGGCAACTCGTCCTGTGGCTTCTATATTTTGAATAATATCTCCTAAAGGATCAGAGCTAACCACAGTGATAGGATGACCCTGGTAGTAATGTTTAAGCTTCTGGCTTGCCATGAACACCCCATAAGCAAATTTCTGCCAATGTGGATATCTCTGTTTGGACTCAATGAGCACCTCGCTGACGTAGTAAACCGGTCATTGAACCGGATATTCCTTGCCAGCCTCTTTGCGCTCTACAACAATGACCACACTGACAGCACGTGTGTTGGCAGCCACATATAACAACAGTGGCTCTTTATCAATGGGAGCAGCAAGAACCAGCGGCTCAGCGAGCTGTCTTTTCAGATCTTCAAAGGCAGAGTTAGCAGCATCACTCCAGACAAAATCATATGTCTTCTTCATCATTTGATACAGCGGTATGGCCTTCTCACCTAACCGGCTTATGAACCGGCTTAAAGCTGCAACGCGACCCGCCAACCGTTGAACGTCATTGATACACACCGGCTTAGCCAAAGACGTAATCGCTTTGATTTTCTCCAAGTTAGCCTCAATGCCTCTGTTAGAAACCAAAAAACCCAAAAGCTTGCCCGCCGGCACTCCAAAAACGCACTTGGCCGGGTTAAGCATCATCCTGTAGACCCGGAGGTTATCAAAGGTTCCCTTCAGATCATCTATCAAGGTCTCCTTCTCTCTGGATTTCACCACTATATCGTCCACATAAGCATGAACATTGCGCCCAATCTGACTGTGAAGACACTTCTACACACACCGCTGCTAAGTCGCCTGGGCACTCTTAAGACCAAAAGGCATGGACACATAGTAGAAGGCTCCAAATGGAGTAATAAAAGTTGTCTTCTCCTGGTCCTTAACTGCCATCTTGATCTGATGATAACCAGAATAAGCATCCAAAAAGCTCAAACGCTCACAACCCATCGTAGCATCAATGATTTGATCAATACGAGGGAGAGCAAAAGGATCAGCTGGACAAGCTTTGTTTAAGTCCGTGTAATCCACACACATACGCTATGTGCCATTCTTTTTCAGCACGAGCACCAGGTTAGCCAACCACTCTGGATGAAAAAAAATTCAATAATGAACCCAGCCGCCAAGAGCCGGGCCACCTCTTCACCAATGGCCTTGCGCCTTTCCTCATTGAACCGCCATAGAAACTGCTTGACCGGCTTAAATTTTGGATCAATATTGAGAGTGTGCTCAGCGAGTTCTCTCGGTACACCCGGCATGTCAGAAGGTTTCCATGCAAAGATTTCCCGGTTCTCACGGATGAACTTGATGAGCGCGCTTTCCTATTTGGGATCCAGATTAGCACTGATACTAAACTGCTTAGATGAGTCACCTGGAACAAAATCAACACGCTTAGTGTCATCCGCTGATTAAACTTCAACAACGGCTCATGCTCTGTAGTTGGCTTTTTCAAAGACGTCATGTCTGCCGGGTCAACATTATCCTTATAGAACTTTAACTCCTCTGTCGCACAAGCAGATTCAGCATAAGCAGCGTCGCCTTCCTCACATTCCAAGGCTATCTTCTGACTCCCATGCACTGTGATGGTGCCCTTATGACCCGGCATTTTGAGCTGTAAATAAACATAACAAGGTTGTGCCATGAACTTGGCATAAGTCGGTCGCCCAAACATGGCATGATACGGGCTCTTGATTTTGACCACCTCAAAGGTTAATTTCTCGGCCCTGGAATTATGCTCATCTCCAAAGGCTACCTCCAGCTCAATCTTACCCACTGCATATGCCGACTTACCAGGCACCACTCCATGAAAAATAGTGTTGGACATCTTAAGACTTTTGTCAGTCAACCCCATGCGACGGAACGTCTCATAATAGAGGATGTTGATACTACTGCCTCCGTCCATGAGTACTTTAGTGGATTTATATCCACCAACCTGGGGCACCACCACCAAAGCCAGATGACCCGGATTGTCAACCCGGGGAGGGTGATCCTCCCTACTCCATAGAATAGGCTGCTCAGACCATCTCAAATAACGAGGGACTGCCGGCTCAACAGCGTTCACATCCCTCTAATGAAGCTTCTGGTCTCGTCTGGACAAACTACTGGTGAACACATGATACTGTCCACTACTCAACTGCTTTGGATTGCTCTGGTATCCAGATTGTTGTTGCTGCTGCTGACCACCTTGGCCAGATTGCTGACTGTACCCACCTTGATTTCCTTGGGAGCTTTGAAAATTGGAATTTGAACCGCCGCCTGGACCATGAAAACCGCCACCACCTGAGCCACCGCCCGGCCCATGATTGCTATTGAACATGTTAGAATTCTTGAAAGCTTTCATGATTGTACAATCCTTCCATAGGTGAGTGGCTGGCTTCTGCTGAGTGCCGTGCCTTGGACAAGGCTCATTTAACAGATGCTCAAGAGTGGGGCCTGACCCACCGGACCGAGAAGGTGGCCTCCCCTTACGTCGCCGATTGTTGCCTTGTGCGTTGGTGTTAGCCACAAACTCCAGACTACCGTCAGCCTTATGTTTATTATTGCCTCCTTGGTTTGTCGGGTTATGCTGATGACCCTTGCCGTTATTCTTCCCCTTCCCTGTCTTTTCCTCGTCAGACTCAGGATCTTTGGTACTATCAGAGTCGGCATACTTGACCAGAGCCGCCATCAGCTAGCCCATGTCATTACTATCGCGTTTGAGCCGGTGTAAAATGGCAATTTTTCTCCAACATTAAGACTGCAGAGCCGGCATCCATCTTATCAGATGAATGTATTATGGCTTTGACCCGGCGCACCCAATGGGTCGTGGACTCTCCTTCCTCTTGTTTACAGTTAGTTAAATCCACAATTGACATGGGCTGCTTCCAAGTGTCTTTAAATTTCTGAATAAACTAGGCTTTTAACTCTGCCCATGAGCCAATGGAATTGGGTGGCAGCCCCTTTAACCAAGTGCGAGCCGTTCCATCTAACATCATAGTGAAGTACTTGGCCATTGCGGTGTCACTGACCTCCAATAACTCCATGGCCATCTCATAGCTTTCAATCCATGCTCTTGGCTGTAAATCGGCTGTATAATTGGGCACCTTCCGAGGCCCCTTGAAATCCTTTGGCAAACACTCATTACGCAGAGTCGGCACCAAGCAAGGGACACCTCTTGTCCTTGTGGCCATGCCTGCCTCAACAGAGGTCATCGGATAAACCAGAAAAGCCTGGTGAGCCACCTGCTCAGCTGCCTGTTGAACCGCCCGCTTAGCCTCTTGGCAGATCCTATCCTGGTCAACCAAGTGAAGGGCTCCATCCCGCGCCGGGTCATGCCCGCGCGGTTGGTCACGGCGTCGGGCGTTGCTTGAAACGGGTGATGAATCCATGTGCCTGCTATAACTCGGGCTCCAGCTTGGGCGAGGGGTCGAATGAATCCTGTCTTGACTATAAGAATAATCCTTCTACTGCGCTAGAGCCGTCTGAAGAAGTTCTCTGACCCTTCAGGTCTCAATCACTGTTGGAGAATCACCCTCCGATGGAAGAGCCGCCAATCGTGCCGCCACGATGATCATGTTCTCCAAAGGGTTAGAAAAATGACCCGGTGGTGTTGGTACATAATGAGGTGTAGCAGTATTCACACGAGGGGGTTCCATGGCCAGTGGCTGAACCAGTGCCCCAGCCCCGGGCGTTGCGACCCGGTTCACCTCTGGCAGGTTACTGGGACGTGCACCGGGTGTGTGGAAGAGGTTCCTAGGATTGTAAGTCAGAGGCAGACGTGACTGAGTCTTCTGGTGCCTTCTCCTAATGACCTCGTTTGATGCATTCAAATCCATCATGAGTTGAAAAGCCTCTGATTGAAGCTGCTGAGCTCGAGCATCCAAAGCCGCCCGCTCTGCAGCCATCCTAACGTCCTCCGCCGCTAAGTTTTCTTTGGCTTGTGCTACCTTCTCACGTAACCATGCCATCTCTGCATCGTGCTGAGTCTGATCCGCTAGGTCAACCATGGTAGTCAACAGGGCTATCATCCTATCCATGAGATCCATCAGCACCTGAGCCGGCGGGCGCGTGGGGCCTCCTGCCCCGGCCACTGCTGACCCGGTGGTTATCGCTGCCGCAGCCATAGAGTTTTGAGCGGGCTGTGTGCCAGTCATGAAGATCCCCGCTCTGCTCTGTGGCTCAAAGGGGTCCGGAATACTGCTGCCATCGGAACAACCCCCAAGCCCACCATCTTGCAGTTGATACAACGAATCTGTCTCACCCGTGGATGACTCGCCATCAGATTGGACGACCGTCTCGCCACCAAACACAGATCCTTCAGAAAATTCCCCTCCATGGATGCATCCCACGAAGGCACGCTTCACAGTCGGTCGAGCCCGGGCGGGTCTTGGACACTGAGTCGTCTCGATGATGTCGGTGCAGATGTCCGGCTTAGGACCCGGCCGGTACCCATACTCAATTGAGCCAGCGTCGGGGCCCCAGCCTGCATCGTCGATGTAGAGCTTTCTGCGATGACTGTTGGTCATCCGACCCACAACGTATCCCTTGAGCCCTTCGAAGCTGCCCTTCAAGAACTCAAATCCACCGTGCGCTAGCCCCACGGTGGGCGCCAACTATCATGGAATTGTCACGGCAGATGTCCTAGTGAAAGGACTTAGTCGTGGAGCCACCGCAACTAGGAAGCTTAAAGGGGTTAATCGGGACAAAGGACACGAGAGGTTTATACTGGTTCGGCCCCTTGCGATGAAGGTAAAGGCCTAGTCCAGTTGATATGGTATTGCTAGGTTTCGATGACCAAGGAGCGAATACGCTTAACTTGGCTCTCGATCTGTTGTTTCTTGTCCTAAGTCACCGCCGGGTCATCCCCTTATATACACGGGTTGACGCCCTGCGGCCTACAGAGTCTCGGCCGGCTCCTACAACGTGTCCGGCTCGGTGACGTATCTTACATGCCTTGCATTACGAGTCTATTCATACATGGCGGTTTATACTTACGGGCCATAAGCCGCCTCCTGGCTTGGGCCTATTATAAGCCTAATCGTAAATCATCATCTTGTATACTCTTGGGCTTTATTTATGTAAACCGCCATTGTGGTTGACCCGGCCCCTCCTGGGCGGGTCATACCTGGTAGTCATATCCCCAACAGGTAGCATTATCGTTCTTGGATTCATCATGCTAGTAGTGTTATGCTATCCCCTGAGTATTTTGGTGTGACGCTAGTATGCTTTGGATTAGTTGTTGGATATTGCTATGACTTGGATTACAGGTTGGTAGATGATATCGGAGTATCTGTTATCACTGCTATATCTTGGGGATAAATTCCGTCATTAAGTTGGTCAGGTGCCACCGAACCAGGATTTTCCAGTGCAACCACATTTGCCTTTTATGGGAGGCCCTAATGTGGTCTATTGTCGTGCCTCTCGCCGGTGCCTCCAACGAGGGAAGGTTATGGGTGTGAGGTACCCTGGCCCGGTAAGCCGACATAACCTTGTGTGCCCATGGTTGGTATTGAGATCTCTTGTCCTTGTTTGGGACCGTTTTTGTTTTGCCACAATGGTGGTCATTGATGCCTTTGATAGGCACGGGGCCACCCATGACTTAGCCCAAAGGGGAGTTGGTCGGAGTGGCCGGGAGAGTGTCATGGTAGTAGATCGGTTTTGTTGGAACACCGTTGGTCCACCCGAATGGGAGTGCGAGGCCATGGGTTCTGTGGTGTGGGTAAAGTGCGCTACCTCTGCAGAGTGTGTGTGTTTAATCTATCGATAGTCGCGTCCTCGGTCATGGGCATAAGTTCATACTAGGTCACACCGTTCGATCAACACGCACATGACGGAATGACTTATAGGTGATTTATATGTGATATATTTGAGCAGTAACAGTTTGCAGGATGCAGATGATGATATTGAGATGATCTAGAGGATGATCATTCAGTTTGTGATGTGGTCGCGAGGTGATCATGTGGATGTTTGATCACGAGGATCACGTGGATCACAAAGTGATCGAGATGGTATATTGCTTGGCCGGATAGCCAAGAGTAAGATGGTTATTGAGATCTGAGATGGTGGTTTATCAGTATCGTAGTAGTTTCATATCATGCTTAGTAGTTGCTTTCATATCATATTAGTTGTTAATTAATTAACCTGCCAATGCTATGTTGTTGTCTTGCCTTGATGCTTTTGGTTGTTGTGAGCTTGCAAGTATATTCAATGTACTGACCTGGCGTGTCATACCAGATTGTAGGTGATGCCATGTTTGATTGATTGCTTGTCGAGGTTTCCGTTCATGCGAGCTAGATCGTGTCCCAGCCAGAGTCCCCGCGGAGTGGAGTTCACCACCTTCGTCGTTGTTCCGCTGTTATGAGTTGTTCCGCTGCTAGCTGCTAGCATAGAGCAAGCGTAGTATCGCAGGCATAGTGTCACCATGCTGATGTGATCCTTTGTAACATTAGACCCGTGTATTTATCCTTTGTAATAAGAGCTGATTTGTTCTATGTCAAGCAGTGCCATATTCCAGAAGACTTCATCTCGATCTCTGGGCTGGAATATGGGCAGTTTCGGTTTCTCTGAGCCGGGGTGCCACAGGGACTCAACAAGCATGACTTTCTCAATCGTGAGATCATGAGAAATGACAACCTTGCCAAGACCCAATACCTTAGAAGACGAGGCATCACCCCACTCGACATTGGTGGGCATAGAGGAAATCTTGTGCACGTCCACCACCAAGTCCTTGCTTCCGGTCATATGATTTGTGGTTCCACTATCGAGCAACCATGATCCTCCACCAGAAGCAAACACCTACAAGAGATCAATGATTGGTTTTAGGTACCCATTTTGTAATGGGTCCTTTGATGTTAGTAACAAGGGTCTTAGGAACCCAAATAGACCATTCAATGTACTCATAAGTAGATCCAACAAATTTAGCATAAACATGCCCATCACTAGCACGGCATAAAACATATAAGTCGCCGACTTCGTTGGGAGGGGTGGCATTGCCCTTCTTGACACCACTACCATTCTAATTGTTCTTCTTCTCCTTAGAAGCACCCTCTCCCTCCTTCACAAAAGTTTGCTTGAGAGGAGGAGGATGTTTGGCCTTGTCATTGTTCTTCTTGTTCTTGGACTTGGGTGCAAACCCAATTCCCTCCTTGGCCACAATTTCCTTTTGATTGATCAAAAGGTCGTTGAGGTTCTTCTCACCTTGTATGAAATACACAAGGCCTTTCTCAAGTTGCTCCTTCAACTTTGCATTTTCCTTCACAAGATGCACATGCTCACAACACGGGTTAGTAGCATTTGCATTATCAATTAAAACCATATGAGGAAATGTGGCTTTCTCCTTGGTTAGCTTCACTTGGAGTTGATCATGAGACTCTTTAAGGCCAGCATGAGTACCCTTCAAGGCCTTGTGATCCTTGTAAAGTATATCAAACTCCTCCTTGAGTCTAGCAAGATCAACTCCAAGTTTGGCCTTCTCGGAATTGAGCACACGAGATACAACAAGAGCATGATCAAGATCTTTCCTTAATTTAGAATGATCATCATTGTGTGACTCCTCAAGAGCCAAACGATGACCACACTCTTCCTCAAGAGCATTAGAGAGATATGATATCTCATCGGCATAGTCATGACTATGCCCCTCCATATTAGATATGGTTTCTTCGTGAGCCTCGATCATGTCATTGGCTTCACCAAGTTGTTCCAAGAGAGCAACAAAGTGCTTCTTGCGTTTACCCTTGAGCTTACTCATAAAAGACTCAAATTCATTTTCTTCCCCATTAGACCCCTCACTCTCATCAATGCAATCCATCAAAGAGGGATTAGTAGTGATGGTGGTTTTGATGTTGGGGATTACCTTGTTGGTGGCTTTGTCCATGAGGCACTTGGCGGTGATGTTCTTGTTGGGTGAGTCGAAAAGGGACACCCGTGGAGTTGTGGCAATGGCAACAAAGGCCATGGCAACCATCTCACCTTCTTTTTCGTCCTCATTGTACTCTTCTTATGCCACCAACCCCTTGGGAGGAGTCTTTTTGGTGAAGTTGTTCTTGTTGGGGAAGGATTTGGCCTTGTCTTTTTGGACGAGCTTGCCACCATTGTCTTCCCTCTTCTCATATGGGCACTCCGCAACAAAGTGACTCACATTGCCACAATTATAGCATGTCCTTACACATTGCTTGCCCTTGGCGCCACTTGAGTTGTTCTTGTTGTAGTTGGGCCTTGAGTTCTTCTTGCTCCAAAATTGCCTTGAAGCGAGAGTCGTGTGCTCATGAAAAGCATATTTTGTATCTTCGGGATTACTATCCTCTTCTTCCTATTCATCCTCTTCTTCCACACTATCCTTGGCCTTTAAAGCTAGGTTGGGCTTCTTTACTCGTTGAGAATGCAACACCGCATTGTCGGCGGTCTTATCCAAGATTCTCATAGCAACAAACTCATCCAACACTTCACTTGAGGACAAGGAATGAAAGTCCGGCCTTTGACGGACGACGGATAACATGGCCTTATGGTAGGGCATCATGGCCTTGAGAAACTTGCGCTTGATCCAATTGTCACCCGTATCCTTGCTCCCATGATCTCGGAGTGAGACCGCGAGAGTGGTTAATCTCCGGTAAAGCTCACGAGGTTCTTCATATTCATTCATTGCAAACTCATCGGCTTCATCTTGAACCACTTCATAGTTGGAGCGTTGAATGCTTGTGCTTCCCTTGTAAATGGAAACAACATGTTGCCATGCTTCCTTGGCCACAGAGAAAGGCCGGAGATGCGCAATATCTTTGGGAGGGGTGGCCTCTTGGAGAATTCAAAGAGCGGACTTGTTGAATTGATGATCTGCGGCTTCTCTAGGAGTGAAGTTGCTTGGGTCATGCGGGTAGAAACCTTGTTCAATAATTCTCCAAAGGTTAGTAGAACTATGATTTAAATGACGTTTAAAGCGATAGACCCAAGAGGCAAAATCCTCATTTTTCACAAGCTTAGGAGGAGGACCAACATGATTCAAATGAGTGGAGGGAACCGGTCCTCCATAAGTAAGTGGAGGTTCAACATGGGCAAAGATGTCGTTTCCACTTCTACACTAGACAAGGGAACTTTATCACTAGTAGCGTCCCCCTTGTTGGAGTTAGCATCCGTCACCTTGTTAGTGGGAGCGACCACTTCCAACAGTGCGGTGGATAATTTAAGACCATCAAGAAAATTCTTAAGCATGCCTTTGACCTTGGCCGTCATGGAGGTTTTCAATGTGTCCAAGGACACATTGAACTCTGAAAGGATCGAAATGAGGTGTCTAGAGGGGGTGAATAGAATCTTAGTAAGAAAAGTTGTTGTTTTTAATTTATTTAAGTTAAAGTGGAGTTTTAGCACATGTTTAAAAATTCACAATACATATCAAGCAAGCATGACAAGAGTATATGAGCAGCGGAAAGTAAATCATGCAAGTTACAAGAATGTAAAGGGATGGGATTTGAGTGTGCAAACGCAATTGGAGACACGGAGATTTTTGGCATGGTTCCGATAGGTGGTGCTATCGTACATCCATGTTGATGGAGACTTCAACCCATGAAGGGTAACAGTTGCACGAGCCCACGGAGGGCTCCACCCATGAAGGGTCCACGAAGAAGCAACCTTGTCTATCCCACCATGGCCATCGCCCATGAAGGATTTGCCTCACTAGGGTAGATCTTCATGAAGTAGGCGATCTCCTTGCCCATACAAACTCCTTGGTTCAACTACACAATCTTGACAGAGGCTCCCAAGTGACACCTAACCAATCTAGGAGACACCACTCTCCAAAAGGTAATGGATGGTGTGTTGATGATGAACTCCTTGCTCTTGTGCTTCAAATGATAGTCTCCCCAACACTCAGCTCTCTCTCATAAGATTGGATTTGGTGAAAAGAGGGTTTGAGTGGAAAGCAACTTGGGGAAGGCTAGAGATCAAGATTTATGTGGTTGGAATGGAATATCTTGACCTCAACACAAGTGTAGGTGGTTCTCTCTCAGAAAATGTATGTTGGAAGTGTAGGCATGTTCTGATGGCTCTCTTATCAAATGAAGAGTGGGTGGAGGGGTATATATAGCCTCCACATAAAATCTAACCGTTACACACAAATCACCAAACTTGGTGGGACCGAATCAGACAACTCGGTCGGACCGATTTAGTTCATAATGTGACCGTTGTACATTTCGGTGGGACCGATATGATCAACTTGGTGGGACCGATGTGCTAGGGTTAGGGTAATACCTCGTCTCAGTTTGACCGAATACGCAAACTCGGTGAGACCGATTTTGGTAATAAGCAAAACATAGAGTTGGTCAAGCAAACTTGATGGGACCGATTGCATATCTTGGAGGGACCGAAATTATTGCAATAGGTAACAGAGAGTTTGCAAGCCCATCTCGGTGAGACCGATTTTACTAGGGTTTCTGGCAGTGGCTATGTCAAGTGAACTCGATGGCGCCGGGTAGGAAATTTCGGTGGGGCCAAGTTTGACTTTTGGTTTGGGACATATGTGGATATGGGAAAGTGGTTGAGGGCTTTGGAGCATATCACTAAGCACTTTGAACAAGTAAGCCATTAAGCAACACCTCATCCCCTTTTAATAGTATTGGCTTTCCTATGGACTCAATGTGATCTTGGATCACTAAAAGCAAAATGTAGAGTCTTGAGCTTTAGAGCATGAGCCAATCTTTTGTCCTTAGCATCTCGAAAGGGTTCCATATCCTCTTGTCCATGCCACTCCATCTGTTGAACTTGTCTGAAATATACTAGATGAAAGCATTAGTCCAACAAGAGATATGTTGTCATTAATTGCCAAAATCATCCAGGGAGGACTTGTGCTTTCAATCTCCCCCTTTTTGGTAATTGATGACAACATACATCAAAGCTTTAGATAAAGGTATAGAGAATAACAAGTAAAGCTTTAGAAAGACATGTAACATGCATGGGCTCCCCCTACATGTATGCAATCATGTCAATATAGAATGTAAGAGCATGTGAATGCATAATCATGACAGAGCAAGCAATGTGTTACATGTATCTTGACTATATGCATCAGAGCAAATGATGTGAATATGAGAATTGTAACTTCATGTTCATGATTCCTCCTTGCAAACAATATGTACATTAGCAAGAAATCTTCATGCACATGAGTGTGATGCATATACTTACCTTGTGGTCTTGAGCTGGCTTAGGAAGAGATGAACCTGAGTAAACAAGATTAGATAACACAGATACATCTACTAGACAGAGCAAACAAAAGAAGCCACAAGAGTACCAAGATTGGGATGACATGTAGAGTGAGTACTGGGTACTCTATAGGATATAGACATGTCCCCAAAGGATAAAGATATGCAATGAATACAAGGATTTCCTTCCCTAGAAGTCTTTCTCCCCCTGAATCTTGTATTGGATAATGGGGGAACATAGGGAAACAAAATCAGAGCAAAACAGATCATGAACATAACATAACATAACATAGACATGTCTTTTCCCTCTTAAAGACATGTGACTTCTCTCCTCTTGAACATCAAGCATCTGGGGCCTTCTCTCTCCCTTTTTCTCTCTCTTCCCCTTTGAAGAGAATAAGCTTTGATGTGATCTCTCTCTCCCCCTTTGACATCAATTTCCAAGAAGGGATATTCTGGAGTGTGAGTCAAAACAGGTTTGGTCCTTGAGTCACAGAGCAAAGTAGCATATAGACTGTGATGCTGGTAGAGGACAAGAATCATCGAGTGGAGCTGGAACAAAAGTGCAGGAACAAGTGGCAAATTATTTTTTCTGCAGTGAAATCGGTGACGCCGAGTTATATTTTTCAGTTGCACCAAAATGGTTCGACTTGACCGAAAGAGATGAATCGGTATGACCGAGTTTCAGACAGAGAGAACATTTGTCACCTCAGCTCACTAGGCAAATAAGATCTCACAAAGATTTGCAAGGAATTAACTGAAGGATTTGCAATGAATTGGATGCTGGGAATGCAGAACAAAAACAAGGCAAAAGAAAAGAAATCTAGATGAAGGGAAACAAATATGCAAGAGACAAATGCAAGGATACATAGAAACACAAGGGAACTTCATCTAGAATTGGTCGGCGACAGAGTCACCTATGTTAGAGCATATTGACTGAGGAGTCAAGTGAGAACACTTGATCGTAGGTCATGCTCATCGTTTAAGCTCAAAATGGGGTTACCATTTTTCATTTACGCTTTTGATGTATTCGCATCTTGTTGAGCTGCTTTGACCCATGACTTGGAGTAAAGCTTCTCTAAGATAGAATAGCATACCTTGGGTGGTGGTGTTTAACTTGACCATGTAGTTGAACTTGTGTGGGTTGCTCAAGGTTGATGTAGCTCATCAAGAGTTGGGAGCACCACTTGTAATTGAAGTTCATCTACCTACATGGGTTAGTCTTGCAAGGAAGAGCACTTGTGTATCGAACATAACAATCATGAAATTTGATACCAATGAAATTTGATATATGGAATTTGTCAAAGGATATGTTGAGGGGTTTCATGCTTCCTTGTCTTCAACCACCATTGTGTAGAGACTTGGAGATGTAGAGATTGCTCAAGATGTGAGTGAGTTGCAATCTCATGGATTTAGATTTATCCAAGTACATACAAGGGTTAGATAGCATGCAAGGGTGCAAATATATCCAAGACATATGATCATCATCATAAGAGAAGTATCAAGGATTAGTCATAGGCTCATGCCTTGCATGTATCCAAATGGAATTCCTACTCCAAGTTTGATGCATCAATGATGTTCAATTCACCTCTCAAATGGCAAAAAACTTTCTCATCGAGCGGTTTGGTGAATATATCCGCCAATTGCTTATCGGTACGAACATGCTTAAGATCAATGTCCCCTTTAGCAACATGATCTCGAATGAAATGATGACGAACTTCAATATGCTTACTTCGAGAATGTTGCACGGGATTGTGAGCAATCTTAATAGCACTCTCATTGTCACAAAGCAATGGAACATGTTTCACATTGATCCCATAATCTTTAAGAGTTTGGGTCATCCAAAGTAATTGAGCACAACATGAATCGACGACAATGTATTCCGCTTCAACGGTGGATAAGGATACCGAGTTTTGTTTATTGGAGGACCAAGACACAAGTGATCTACCAAGAAATTGACAAGTACCCAAAGTGGACTTTCTATCAACCTTGTCTCCGGCATAGTCCAAGTCAGAATAGCCAACAAGATCAAAAGAGCACCTCTTAGGATACCAAATGCCAAAAATTGGTGTATGTATTAAGTATCTCACTATCCTTTTCACAGCCTTAAGATGACATTCTTTGGGGGCCGCTTGATATCATGCACACATGCACACACTTAGCATAATATCGGGACAGGAGGCACATAGATATAATAACAAACCAATCATAGAGCAATAAACCTTTTGGTCAACCGGTTTGCCATCCTTGGTCAAATCCAGATGTCCACTAGTTGGCATGGGAGTTTTCATACCTTTTCTTTCTTGCATGTTGAACTTCTTGAATAAGTCCTTGGTGTACTTTGTTTAAGAAACAAAGGTGCCTTCCTTAGTTTGCTTGATTTGCAAACCAAGAAAGAACTTGAGTTCACTCATCATAGACATCTCAAACTTCTCCGACATTAGCTTCCCAAAATTTTCACTAAAATGAGGGTTAGTCGAACCAAATATGATGTCATCAACATAAATTTGGCATACAAATAATTCACCATTAACCTTTTTAGTGAAAAGAGTAGAATCTATCTTTCCAATCTCAAAGCCTTTCTCAATAAGGAACTTGGTCAAGAATTTATACCACGCTCTAGGAGCTTGTTTAAGACCATAAAGAGCTTTGTGAAGTTTGTAAACGTGATCGGGTTTCTTAGGATTGACAAAGCCGGGAGGTTGTTTAACATAAAATTCTTCCTCAATTTCCCATTTAGAAAAGCACTTTTAATGTCCATTTGGTATAAAGTGATATCATGGTGATTAGCATAGGCAAGTAAGATGCGGATGGACTCAAGTCTAGCAACGGGGGCATATGTCTCACCGTAGTCCATACATTCGACATGAGTGTAGCCTTGGGCGACGAGACGAGCTTTGTTGCGGACGACTTGACCATCTTCGTCTTGCTTGTTGCGAAACACCCATTTGGTACTAATGATGATGTGGTTGTTGTCGGGCTTCTCGACCAATGTCCACACTTGATTTCTCTCGAAGTTGTGTAGCTCTTCATGCATGGCGTTTATCCAATCCGGATCTTCCAATGCTTCTTCAACCTTCATAGGTTCAACGCTAGAGATGAATGAATAATGTTCACAAAAGTTAGCCAAACAAGTTTTAGAGCGAGTGATTCTCCCGGTTTGAATATCATTGAAGATTTGTTCGACGGGATGGTCTCTTGAGACTCTTGCTCGAACTCGTGAAAGTTTTTGCTTGGGTCGGGGTGGAACATCTTCTTCATCATCTTCTCCTTCTTCTTGGCCTTCTTCATTATTGGTGTTGTTGTTCTCTTGTCTTGGTGGAGAAGGAGGTTGATGAGGTTCTTCTTGGTGTACTTACTCGTTTTCTTCATCTTGGTGCGTCCCACTTGTGGATGCTTCCATATCAACTCTTGGTTCACCTTGTTGTAAGGTAGAAGCTTCCACTTGGACGAACGAGGTACTCTCTTTTACCTTCGTTGGACGAATCTTGCCAATAGACAAGTCTTGGATTGCTTCTGAAGGATCCTTATCTCCTACATCAATTGGCAATTGCTCTACTTGCGAGCTGTTAGATTCATCAAACTTCACATCTACCGTCTCTTCAACCTTTCGGGTGAAATTGTTGTAGACACGGTAAGTGTGAGAGTTTGAGCCATAACCAAGTAGGAAACCTTCAAGCATCGTTCTCGCCATCTCAATAAGAGTTCGGTTCTTCCTCTCAACAACTCCATTTTGTTGAGGTGTGTACGCCGAGAACTCGTGTGAAATCCCTTCTTAGTCAAGAAAGGTGTCCACATTTGCGTTCTTGAACTCCATTCCATTGTCACTGCAAACCTTCTTGATCTTCACTTCAAATTTATTTTTGCACCTTCCTAGCGAAGCTCTTGAAGATCTTTTGGACCTGCAATTTATCATCAAGAAAGAACACCCACGTAAATCTTGAAAAATCATCAACTATGACTAGACCAAATGAGTTACCACCGAGACTCTTGTAGGCATTAGGACCAAAGAGATCCATATGAAGTAGCTCGAGCGGTCTTCTTGTGGTCATAATGTTCTTCATGGGGTGACTTCCTCCAACTTGTTTTCCTGCTTGACAAGCACTACAAAGTCTATCCTTGTCAAATATAACATCTTTTACTCCAAGGATATGATCACCTTTAATAAGCTTATCAAGACTTTGCATGCCCACATGACCTAACCTTCTATGCCACAACCAACCATTCGAGGATTTAGCAATTAGGAAAGTTCTAGGTTGAGCCTTTTTAGTGAAATCAACAATGTAAAGATCACCTCTACGTGTACCGGTAAAGACCATTTTATGATTATCTCTACGAAACACTTGGCAATCTACTTCAGTCAATAGGACATTGAAACCAAAGTCGTCAAGTCTAGATACGGAAAGTAAATTGTAGCCAAGAGATTCAACGAGCATAACATTTTGTATGGAGCTATCATGTGAGATGGCCACTAAGGGAGTCCTGGATTAGGGGGTCTCCCGACAGCCGGACTGTATCCTTTGGCCGGACTGTTGGACTATGAAGATACAAGTTTGAAGACTTCGTCCCGTGTCCGGATGGGACTCTACTTGGCGTGGAAGGCAAGCTAGGTAATACAGATATGTATATCTCCACCTTTGTAACCGACCTTGTGTAACCCTAGCCCCCTCCGGTGTCTATATAAACCAGAGGGTTTTAGTCCATAGGACAACATACAATCATACCATAGGCTAGCTTCTAGGGTTTAGCCTCTTCGATCTCGTGGTAGATCAACTCTTGTAATACTCATATCATCAAGAACAATCAAGCAGGACGTAGGGTATTACCTCCATCAAGAGGGCCCTAACCTGGGTAAACATCGTATCCCCTGCCTCCTGTTACCATCCGCCTTAGACGCACAGTTCAGGACCCCCTACCCGAGATCCGCCGGTTTTGACACCGACATTGGTGCTTTCATTGAGAGTTCCACTGTGTCGTCACCGCAAGGCTTGATGGCTCCTTCGATCATCGCTAGCAATGCGGTCCAGGGTGAGGCTTTCCTCCCCGGACAGATCTTCGTATTCGGCAGCTTCACTCTGCGGGCCAATTCGCTTGGCCATCTGGAGCAGATCGAAAGCTACGCCCCTGGCCATCAGGTTAGATTTGGAAACTTGAATTACACGGCCGACATCCGCGGATACTTGATCTTCGATGGATTCAAGCCCATGTCGGACGCACCGCACAGTCGCGACGAGCATGACGTAACTCTACCGTCGGATGATGTCCGGGAGATCACATCCGCAACCACTCTGGCCTTCAATCTGGAGCAAGTCGCGCCATATGAGAGCGGAGGGATGGACCCCGCCATGGAGGCCGCACTCTCAGTGGCGATAGAACCGGATACTGACTTCACCCCTTACGAGAGTCGTGTCGCCGAACCACTGGATTCATCTCCGGCCATGGACTCCGAGCCACTCACATCCATGCCCGTCGAGTCCGAGTGGGCGCCAATCATGGAGTTCACCTCCGCGGATATCTTTCAGCACTCACCTTTCAGAGATGTGCTAAATTCATTAAGGTCTCTCTCCCTGTCAGGAGAACCTTGGCTGAACTATGTCCAGCTAGAATGGGATGCGGATGATGAAGAAATTTGCTGCCCACCCACCACCCACTTAGTAGCCACTGTCGATGACTTAACCGACATGCTTGACTTCGACTCTGAAGACTTCGACGGTATGGACGACGAAGCCAGAGACGAACAGGAACCGCCGCCCTCAGGGCGCTGGACCGCCACTTCATCACATGACGCATACATGGTGGATACACCCGGAGAGGGCAATGGCGAAGAGGCAGCGGGGGATGCACCCTCCAAGCAACCCAAGCGCCGACGTCAGCAGCGCCGCCCTAAGTCCCGCCATAGCAAAAACAGTGATAACAGCGCAAGAGGGAATAATAGTCCACTCGACTCTGGAAGAAACGACAAATGCACCACCCCGGCGGCAGAAAACGATCAAGATGCAAACTGCAAACATAGTACGGATCCAACGTCCGAACACGATGATGCCAAGGGTAAGCCTCATCAAACCCCGTCTGGGGAAGAAAGCAGTCCGGACGAAGATGCACGCATCATCCCGGAAACACACTTGGAGCAAGAGAACCTCCGCAGAAGGCTTATTGCCACAGTGAGGAACCTGAAGAAACGGAAGCAAAGGCTCAAGGTTGCACAAGATACGCTCAACAGCAAGTGGAACAAAGTAAAAAAGTATGGTGGAAGTTACCATAAAAATAGCTATCCAAAGCGCAAGCTATTACCGGAATTCGACGATGAGGCCTTAGAGCCCATACAACCAAAAAGTGATACGGCCAACCGGCCGGATCCACCATCCTGCGAACGCGATAGAGCGGATAACAAAGTCACGCATAAGTCAACACACGATCTACGTGAGAACTTGCATCAAAAATCCGGCGCGACCAGATCTATCTATGGATCTAGGAAGCGCGCTACGGTACACAACCAACACCGAATACTACAACCGTCCGAACACCATGGCGCATCCCATTACAGGGGCGCCGCACACCCCTTATGTTTCACTGATGAGGTGTTGGATCACGAATTCCCAGAGGGATTCAAACCGGTGAACATAGAGGCATATGACGGAACCACAGACCCTGGAGTCTGGATAGAGGACTTCATCCTACATATTCATATGGTTCGTGGAGACAATCTCCATGCCATTAAATACTTGCCCCTCAAGCTTAAAGGGCCACCTCGGCACTGGCTGAAAAGCCTCCCCAAAAACTCAATTGGAAGTTGGGAGGAGCTCGAGGACGCTTTTCGGGCCAATTTTCAAGGGACTTATGTTCGACCTCGGGATGCAGACCATTTAAGTCATATAATCCAACAGTCCGGAGAGTCCGCCCGAAAACTTTGGAACAGGTTCCTCACCAAGAAGAACCAAATTGTCGACTGTCCGGACGCCAAAGCCTTAGCAACTTTTAAACACAACATCCGAGACGAATGGCTCGCCAGACACCTCGGTCAAGAAAAACCGAGAACAATGGCAGCCCTAACAAGCCTCATGACCCACTTTCATGCGGGCGAGGACAGCTGGTTGGCCCATAGCAGCACCAGCGACCCAAGCACATCCGAAAGTCAGGGATGGCAATGGTAAACCACGACGCAACAAAAAAAAGCGTTGAAATAAAGAAGGTAGCCTAGATAACATGGCGATAAACGTCGGATTCAGGGGCTCCCGACCAGGTCAGCGGAAAAAGCCTTTCAAAGGCAGCAGAGAAGGATAATCTGGCCTAAACAAAATTCTTGACAAACTCTGTCAGATTCACGGCACCCCAGACAAACCTGCAAATCATACCCACAGAGAATGTTGGGTCTTCAAGCAGGCCGATAAGCTAAACGCCGAACACAAAGTGTAAGAGACACCAAGCAAAGACGAAGATGAACCTCGCCACCAAAACGCCGGAGGACAGAAAAAGTTCCCACTAGAGGTTAAAACAGTAAACGTGATCCATGTGACAAAGAGGAGAAGCAATCACGCATTCCAATGCACACGCGCCATAGAGCCCGTCACTCCTAGGTTCAACCCCTGGTTGGCCTGCCCAATCACTTTTGATCGTAGGGATCACGATACAAATATCCGGTGCGAAGGACTAACGGCCTTGGTGTTAGACCCAATAATAAATGGGT
The DNA here is from genome assembly GCF_018294505.1 of Triticum aestivum. Classification (NCBI taxonomy): domain Eukaryota; kingdom Viridiplantae; phylum Streptophyta; class Magnoliopsida; order Poales; family Poaceae; genus Triticum; species Triticum aestivum. Next base: position 394,558,599 of record NC_057794.1, on the reverse strand, counting down.
ACCATTTCACAAGGGTCCTCATGGACGGCGGCAGTGATCTAAATCTGATATATCAGGACACAGTCCGCAAAATGGGGATAGACCCAACACAAATAAGCCATAGTAATACTAACTTCCAGGGAGTAATACCAGGCCAAGAGGCCCGCTGTACGAGCTCTCTACTACTAGATGTGGTATTCGGTTCTCCCGATAACTTCCAAAGCGAAACGTTAACTTTTCACATTGCTCCATTCCGAAGTGATTATCAAGCACTACTCGGAAGGGCGGCTTTCGCTCGTTTTAACGCAATACCGCATTATGCTTTTCTCAAGCTCAAGATGCCCGGTCCACATGGCATCATCACAGTTAGCGGAAATACCGAACGTCTTTTACGTACGAAAGAGGACGCGGCGGCTCTAACAGCCACGAACTAGACGGCCTCACCAACCAGAAAAAATTGAAGGTCGTCAAAACCACGGACACGGTTAGATGAATCCGGCGTTCCATCATATTTACATGAGATTGGTTTTCGAACCCTCATAAAACGATACCAGGGGCTTCCCGCGTGTAATCAGGGCTAGCCCGGCTCAACTTGGTTTCTCTTGAATTTTGATAGTTCATTGATAATAACCAACCTTTTTTGGCATGACAACTTTCACCTAAGCTCTTTCCTTTTGCAGATGACAATCGTGCGACACCCGTCCAGGACACGGCACAACGGAGATACAGGCGCAGACGTGCAGCAGGGACCCGCCCAAAGGTTTCTCTTTAGATCAAGACCCTGCGTAAACCTTTTTTACTGTCTCTTGTTGCTCACATCCTCCGGATACTCCACACAAACGAGAAGGATGCCGGCGTTATTGGCATGTGGCCACGCCAAGATTTTGCAAGTACCTGGACACATGGGGTTTCTTATTAAGGGCATTGTTTAGCCCAGTATATGTTATAAAGACCGAACACCTTAGGGAGTGTGCGGCGTCACGAGTTTGGCCCTATATGCATCAGCTCCGAATCATGTCTTTGGTCAAATGTTGGGTTTGCCCAGCTCCCACATTTTGGTACCTTACATTCCGTTATATCGGCTATGGTAGCACTGGGAGAACTACTACGATTGTGCCCTGGTTCATACGGATGAGCACCTCAGTAGAGAAAGTCGAAAACTGACTGTCATGATATAGAGAGAGACTGGTTAACCACTCGATGACTCATCAGAATCTTCAGGATTCCCCCGCATTAACGAAGGACCGTTTCCCGGTCATGTATGTACGTGCCCTGTATTCGGACGAGCGTAGAAGTACCAGGGGCTATATAGTAGCCCACTGTAAAACTCCTATGGCTAAGTGAAAGTGTTAAAGCAATATAGTCCGATTACCTCGTTCGCTACGCTATCACCTCCTTAACGGACCAAGATGTTGGATCAAGTGTGGATATGCATCTTTTGCAAACACCCCCGCATTATATGCGTGGGGGCGAAAGCCGATGACTGCAAACTTTCAGGTTATACACATATGTACATAAACGGCCGCACAGGAGGCACCATAGTACTTTTGGGCAAATGTATAAATACAACCTTGATAATTCAATAAAACATTGTTTTTACAATGGGAATACATGTCACTTGAACATAACATTCTTCGAGCACTGAGCCTCTATCGAACGAGCGCCTTCAAGAACTTCTTCAAAGTAGTGCTCGGCAGCCACTCGGCCTACGGCCGAACCCAGTGTCGCAACAGTGGTGGCCTCCATCTCCGCCCAGTATGTCTTGACACGGGCAAAGGCCATTCGCGCACCCTCTATGCACGCTGATCTCTTTACAACATCGATGTGTGGCACATCACCAAGGAATTGTTGCACTAAGCTAAAGTAGCTATTCGGCCTTGGCCCTCCCGGCCACAGGTGATCCACAACGGACCTCATGGCAAGTCCGGACAACCTATGGAGCTCGGCCCACTCGGCCAATCGCTCATTCAACAGCAACAGACAGACTGGAGCGTGGAACTGTGACCAGAACAGCTTTTCCACTTCGGACCTTTCTGATCCTTGAAGTACACGGTCGCATCAGTAGCACTTGCAGCCAAATCCATGTACGCGTCCGCAGAACTCCATAGCCGGTCCAGAGGAACATACTTCGGATCTTCGAACGTAGTCCGCAACAAGAAGGGCTTCCCAGACACGATATCTGCAGCTTGATTCAGCTCCTCCTTCGTCGCTCTAATTTTGGAGCATGCTTCCTTGGCAACCACCCGGGCCTTCTCCAGGTCCGTCGCCTTCGCCCAGTTCTCTTCTTCAAGAAGTTGGTAACGGTCAGCGGCATCTTTTAACTCTACAGCCATCTTGGCTATTTTTTCCTTGCTCTCACAATGTGCGGCCTGTTCGACCCTTAATTCTTCGGCCGCCATTAAAGCGGCCGCATTGCTACTCCTTGCTTGCTCCTTGGCTCGGGCAAGCTCTGCCCGAAGGGTCTCCACGGTGGCAGATCCAGCTGCAGTCACAACACATTAAAGATACTGGCATCATGCTACTCTTATTATGTGACGATCACCAGAAAAATTACTCACCCTGTGCCTCGTCAAGCCGCTTGGTGACAATCACGATATCGGCGTCTGCCGCATCAAGTTGCCACTTTAGCTTGGCAAAACCATCAGTCAAGCTAGCCATCAGAGCTTCAGCCACCTGCACATAAAGGCGGTCTGGTTATTACCTGGGACTATCATCCTCTGTTTGCCGCCGTTTTCAATGACAACCAGAGTCTCAAGGGCTACTATCTGCATAGGGCATATCTAAAGTATGCGGTATTATTAAAAACATACATTATTTCACGCACCTCGAAGCCTTTCAGCAGACTCATGAAGGCTTCATGCAAACCGCTTTTAGCGGATGAAATCCTTTCAATTACCATACCCATTAGCGTATGATGCGCTTCTGAGACGGCCGCTTGCCCCAAAAGATCCTTCAGCGCGTTCGACCACACACTGTACAGACCCTTGTTGTCGCTCTCCTTAGGAGCCGGATACTGGGGATTCCGGGCAGCCAAAGGGTTATCCTCTGGCCCTAGTGGATCCGGAGATACCCTTCGCAATGACACTTCAAGGTCACCCGCTTCTTGAGACGAGGTGTCCCGGGGAGGCGTTTCGCTCTCCATCATCTCCGGAAGAAGATCCCCCAAAGATGAGCTCTGTCGAGAAGGGCTACGATCCGGACTACAGTTTATAAGCATCGGTTATTGTATTCGGAAGTAAGGTAGGATGTTTTCACTGTTAAGTACTTTTCGATTACTTACAGCTCGGTAGAGGGCTGATCCTCGCGTGGATATTGTGCGGCAAGAATACCCTCCGAGGCAGGACCCTTTGATGAAGATTTCTTCTCCCGTTTTGAAACCTTAGTTTCCGGATCTTCAGAGGTAGTCCTCTTCCTTCCCCGAGGAGGGAGAATGTTAGGTTCTTCCTTTTGATTGTCCTCCCTTGCAGAGGTGCTCATTCCCCCGGCTGGAATAAGTAGCGAGTGAGGCCCGCTTTCGCCCTCTTTATTCCCCCCATCATCTTCCTTTGAGGACACTGGATAAGGCGCCGGCTCGAGCATCTTGTCCAATATCGGATTGTCCAAGCCCTCGGGAAGGGGGGCCAAACACCTGATCATCATCGCCTTTGTTATCCAGTCCTGGTCAAAGAGCAGCTCTTTAGAATGATGCCATGATAAATGAAAGGACAGCAGGTTCGGCATGGGATTACTTAATTACTTGGGCAGCTGGGCGGTTATAGCTCAGGCCCACGTCCTCGGTGGTGTCCGTACACTCTATTTGGGGTCTGAAGAACGATTTGTGCATCTCTTCGTGCGTCATGCCAAGGAAATGCTGAATAACTCACGGTCCTTCTAGGTTGAATTCCCACATACAAAGGGGCCGGCGTTTGCAAGGTTGGACTTGACGAACCAGCATAACTTGCATTACCATAACCAGACTGAAGTCTCCCTCGAAGAGATCTCAAATACGGCTCTACAGTATTGGCACGTCCTTGGCTGGACCCCATCTCAGCCCCCTGCTGATCCATGGCATCAGTTGTGGTGGGGGCCCGAGCGGAAGGCGGGGGCAGCTACCCACTTGGCACTTCGGGGAGTTGTGATGTAAAACCACTCCCGCTGCCACAATCCGGACACCTCTGGGAAGGAACCCTCTGGCCATGGATCGTCAGCGATCTTGCTTATTAAAGCACCTCCGCATGATGCGTGCTTCCCCTCGATCATCTTCGGCTTCACATCAAAGGTCTTGAGCCACAGGCCGAAGTGAGGGGTAATGCGGAGGAAGACCTCACATACGACAATAAATGACGAGATGTGAAGAAGGGAATCCGGGGCCAGATCGTGAAAATCCAGCTCGTAATAGAACATAAGACCCCTAACAAAGGGATCCAGAGCGAGGCCTAGCCCTCGGAGGAAGTGGGAGACAAACACAACGCTCTCATTGGGTTCGGGAGTAGGGACAACATGCCCTCGGGTGGGCAGCCTATGCGGAATTTCGGCGGTCAGATATCTGGCCTCCCTCAACTTCTTGATGTCCTCCTCTATGACGGAGGAAGGCATCCACCGACCTTGAAGGTTGGATCTGGACATAGTTGAAGGTCTGAAGCACCTGAGCTTTGGGTGTTAGAACTCGAGGCGGGGGAAGGATTCTATTGAGCACGGGAGGTGTCGTGGAATTGTCACGGCAGATGTCCTCTTGCAAGGACTTGATTGTGGAGCCATCGCAACTAAGCTTAAAGGGGTTAATCGGGACAAAGGACACATGAGGTTTATACTAGTTCAGCCCCTTATGGTGAAGGAAGGCATACGTCTAGTTGGGATGGAATTGCTTGAGGTTTCGATAACCAGGGAGCGAGATACGCTATGCCCGGTTCTCGATCTCTTGTTTCTTGCCCTAAACCGCCGGCGGGTCGTCCCCTTATATACACGGGTTGACGCCCTGCGGCCTGCAGAGTCCCCGCCGGCTCATAAACAGTGTCCGGCTCGGTGATTAGTTAATTCTACCTGATGATACAAGTCATGCCATCATGGCGGTTTACCACTATGGGCCTTAAGTCGCATGTGGGCTTTAGACCCTTTATTGAACCGCCATCTTCATGCTTGTTCTTGGGCTTCTTCTGATGAGTCCTTTGCGTAACCCGGCCCCTCCTGGGCGGCTTACACAAATAGTTATATCCCCAACATTAGGCCCCAGATTGATTTGAACCGGTTCATGTCAATCTTAAAATACCTTAAGAAACAAGCCTTCAGTCTTCTTGTCTGCGCAAAGGTTTTAACCCGCCATGACGTCATCTTCTGGATCCGCGTTAACCCGTCGTGACATCATCTTCAATTAAATTCATATTTTACTCCATCATATCTTCCAATGGATCTTTGCCTTTACTGACCATTCCGAAAAACGAGGCATCGGGGTCGCTGGATAATGATGTTCGGTCCCCTCGTTTCTCACGCTGTCTTAGTCGGCCCTTCCTTATAAATAGGTGCGACCTAGGTCTTTCCCATTCTCCTTCCTCGGTCGTCTTCCTCCTCGCAATGTTTCTCTGCCGCTCGAGCTCTGCCGCCGCCGCCGCAGATTTCCTCGTCTTCTCCAACTCAGGCCGCTGCATCAACCTGACTTGACCAGAGAAACGCGACGGGACCCTGCAACAGCTCTGCATCTGTAAGTCCTTTTGCTTCCCTGCTTTTAGATCTGCATTGCTGCCTCCCGAGTTCGTCGGTGTTCATCGCCGCCCGTTGCAAACCCTTGATAGTTTTCCTCTCCAGTGCTCCTTTTTGATCTTTAGACAGTTAGAACTACTGCGGTGGCTGTTCCGCACCCATCTCGAATAGAAACATATCTCATTTCCCTTGTTTAAAGGCCTCTTTCGAGTGTATGAACTTCTCTGCACTGGTTTTAGGTCTAGAAATTTTTCTTTTCAGAATGATCGTTTTATCCAAAATAATAGCTGCAACTTGTGAAACATGTTTGTTCCACACTTAGCCAAAAAACGGCATATGTCGACTCTGTTTCCGCCATAGTAGTCCATGTGACCGGTTTAAGATAATACTGACTGTTAGCACTGCCTGCTTTTGGCGACTTAAGACAATTTTCATCATCTTTAATGCTTGCAGCTGTTTAAACATTATCACACAACCACCTGTATGTCATTAGGCCCCTACTTAAGCCGCCATCTTAGACAACCCAATAATGCTTATTCTCCGGGTTACAATAAACCGTAAAATTTCCTTTATCTTGTTGTAGGCTTCAATTTACTCAATGGCACCCAAAGCTGTTAAACCTCCGATTACCTGCAACTGGGTCCCATCCATTGTTACGGAGAGTAAACTATCAGAATTTGTGAAGTCCGGCCATCTGCCCAAGAAGGACATCATGTCTTATCGTGATCCTGACCCGTCTGAAGAGAAACCTCAACCCAAGGAAGGGGAGGTGATCATTTTTACCGATCACATGAGCCGGGGATTTGCTCCTCCCGGTTCAAAATTCTTTAGAGACGTTTTGCACTTCTTTGACTTAAGACCTCAAGACATCGGGCCCAACTCCGTGTCAAATATCTGCAACTTTCAAGTTTTCTGTGAGGTTTACCTTGGAGAAGAACCCAGCCTACTTCTGTTCAGGGAATTGTTCTGTTTGAACCGGCAGAATGAACGGGCCAACGGGCCCAGTCTGGAGCTTGGTGGCATATCAATTCAAAGGCGGAGAGACTGCCTGTTCCCTTATGCTGAATTGTCGAGTCATCCAAAGGACTGGAACCAAACATGGTTCTACTGCCAAGATACTTCTCCGGCTGGTGAAAATCCACTGCCCGGCTTCCGCGCATTGCGCCTTGAACCTACTCACCCGCTGTCGGATAAGTTGACAGCTATCGAACGCCTGCCACTCACCCCGAAAATCAAGAGGATTAAAGCTCTTTTAGGGAACGGCTTAGATGGCATTGACTTGGTCCGAGTCTGGATTGCTTGGAGAATAATTCCGTTAAGCCGCCGCCCCGGCTTAATGTGTAATTATTCAGGCGAGAAGAATGACCCTCAATGTCATAACCCTGACGACTTACCAGATGACATAGTGGAAGCTACAACTCAGTCCTTGTTGAAAGAGGGCACAGTGAATAGTAATGCCTTCGGCTTGCTACCTTTTTGCCAGAAGAACCCGGCCCCTGCAGTAAGTTTCCAGCCATCGGGTTATGTTTTATCATGTTAGGCTATATTCTTACGCATAACCAGTTATAACCTTTTACAGGCAAATGATAGCTTCTGGAACACGCAATATGATCATGAGGCAGCCAAGAAAGCCAGGGCGGCCAAGAGAGCCGAAAATAAAACCACCAAGCCCACCACCTCAAGGAAAAGGAAGCCAAGCGCCTCTGAGCTGTTTCAGCTTGATGATACTGATGATAACGAGGAAGAGGTAACCTTTGAAATTCCCTTTGTCCTTTATTTCTACCTTACTGATGCTAACCTTCTTTCAGGAAGACACGGGCAACAGCCAACCCGTCGAGGAAGAGGTAATTGTAATCTCCTCCGACTCCGAGCTTCAACCACGTCAGAAAATTCGAAGAGTAACCCGGAAAGTAAGATTTTCACATCCTTTGGCTTACCAAGATCCTGACTTTCTTTTGAAGCAACAGAATTATGAGAGCCGGAGGCAGACCCGGACCAGAAAAGACGCGGAACTCTCCTCCGGCTTACCTGATGTGACCAGCAAATGCCAGACTGAGGTTATCTCCGATTTACACCTTCTTTTTCCTTTGGCGGGCTTCATTTGTTAGCCTCTTAATTATTCTGACTCCAACTATCAGGATATTTCACCTTCTTCCGGTGAGTCTATGCAGTCCAACATGCCAGCCTTCAAAACTGCTCCCGGGTAATATAAACTTGTTGTACCTTATGCTTTATTTTACTCATATTTGCTGTATTTAACTTGTCTACCTTTTCCACAGTGTGCAAGTAAAGCCCAGCAAAAGGGCAAAAAAGAATAAGCTGCCCCAAGAGCCGGTTGTGACTGAACCAGAGTCGGGCACAGCTACTCCTGATGCCTCTGCTCACGAACCACCGCCTCAACCGTCTCATGATGTTCCTATATCCTCCTCTGACCCGCCTACTGAACAAACCCTCAACGATTCTGGTGACCCGGCTCCTAGCCCCGCCAAGGCAAATGATCAGTTGAAATTCTCAAGACTCAGTTTGTTGAGCCGGCACAGCCATCTGCACTTGCCAAGTGTTCTAAAAAGGAATTGGTGGAACGCCGAAAGGCCAAGCTGGATGTCGCTTACTATACTCATTTGAGTATTGGAGAGATTGTCTCCGGCTATATCAATCAAGTACAAAGCAGCCGTGACCTGGAAATTGACATGGTGAAGTAGATACAGCAAAAATCTGAGGTATGACTTATGCTAGCTTACTTTCAATCACACTTACTGTACCAGCCCCCAAGTCTATTGCTTATGAATAAATATGTTGTAGACTTAGAAAAATTGTTAGAGCTACTTACCCGGCTTAAAGAAAAAATAATTGAACCGGATGTAACACAATACCTTTAACTTGCGATATACATTAGCCCCCAAGTGCCAAAAATCTTTGCTTGCAAGGTATTTGGGACTTAATATTCAGGACCGGCTTAATAATTTAGAAAGCTTCGGTATACATTAGCCCCCAAGTGTCAAGTATCTTTGATTGCAAAGTGCTTGGGACTTAATAGTACTTACCGTAACTTTTACTACTATCTGGTGCAATGCAGGCCACCATAAGTAAATTTGAATCGGAGATTGCTGATTTGAAGAATCGCCTGGCAACCCAGGAAAGTGAAATTGAAAAGGCCAACTCCAAATTTGAATTCAGCGTCTCTGAACAAGAGAAGTTGGAGAAAAATTTTCAATCAGAGAAGAAAACTTGGGCTGATGAAAAGGCTACACTGGTGACTCGGGCCGAGACAGCAGAGGCATCGCTTGCGGAAGCAACGGCCGAACTGTCCGACTTAAAGCACCAGATATCTCGAATGGTTTCAGCAATCTTCGGTGAGTGACTTACCCAAACCTTAAACACTGCAAAACTCCTTGAATGACCATTTCAGTTGTCTCCTCTGACTCACCTTATGCTTAATAACGCAGGCCCCAGGAGCACAAATCTTAAGCAGAACATGGTGATCAAGCTGAAGGCGGTTTATACTCTGGTGGAACAACTCTACAACGGGTCACAACGTGCTCTGGCTGTTGTGGCTTTATCAAACGATGTTCCTTATCTCCTGCAAGATGTGCTGAAGCGGCTTGTTGTGCTACCTCAGCGAATCCAAGAGTTAAGACGAGCATCTGCAAGAGCCGGAGCTATAGCCGCATTGAGCCGGGCCAAGGCGTGGCTTCCAGAACTAGACCCCACTGACATTGCTCTTGGATATCCAAGTTTAAAGGAAGATGGCACCGTGTTTAATGATAAGGATTTCACCGCATGTGTGAAGGATATACGTCCGGTGGCCACTCTTATTGGGAACGATACTGACCTCACCAAGTGCCAGCTGGGTTATTACAAGGAGAACCGGAGAATCCCCATGCCACATTACGATGATGTCAGCTTGATCCCTCCAACCCGTAAGCACACCTTTGCTCCTGAAGTCGACCCAACCGGTTTAATAGATGATGAAGCTGAGTTTGAAGCCTTGAGTGGCATTGACTGGGCCTCATCATCCTTCCAGGACAAAGCAGCCGGCGGAGAGACGGAGAAGGATAACCCAGGGGCTTCAAGTCAACCCCAAGAGTAGCTTGTCAGGCACCACCTGCTTATGTCATCGTAGAAAAACAATGCATCATTCAGACTCGGGGAGTCTTGTAACAAAGTAAAAGATACCTTGAGTTTTGCTATGCTTTTGCGCATGCTTATGGCCCTTAATACTTGCATAAGTCGCCGCCATTATTCTCTTTGTAGTTTGTATGAATCTGTTATGTCCTTTTCAAAAATACCTTGCATTGCCCTGTAGTGCCCACAGCTGTTTTTTCCGGGTTATATAAACCAACCCCTGAGGGTAAACTTAACTTCTGAAAATTGTCACATATAAGTTCACCTGGTTCTTAACAACCTGATGTAACTAACATTAATTCTAGAATATTGTAATGTATTCCATTGTATCTTCAAGAGGATCACAAGATACCTAATGTTGGCACTTGTAAAATATGATGAACAAAATTCAAGGGTTTCTGATTCGAAGAAAATCAGTAACCCATTCCAAAGGGGTTGAGCTAAGATTCGGATACGATCTGTTAGCCCCCAGTGGTTGTGGCGATGCCGATCAAGTGGGTATCGACAGCTATGTTCTCTTTGGTTCAAATACGACCTATGTTTGAATAGGAAGCCCCCAAGTGACCATAAGAGTTGTTTAATGGCGCTGATTCGAATACGATCCACGTCAGACCCAAAAGGAGTTAAGCTATGATTCAGATATGATCAAGAAGCCCCCAAGTGGGTTTGGCAGTATGCCGATCAAGCGGGTATCGACAACTATGTTCTCTTTGGTTCGAATACGACCTATGTTTGAACAAGAAGCCCCCAAGTGATCAACGGCTAGATTCAGATATGATCATAAGCCGGACCAAAGGAAAGCCGGATTCAGATATGATCCGCTTCTCCTTGGTTATCTCCACCACCTGACAAGGAAAAAACACATAAACCTTCTTAGGAGTGGAAAAAAGGACAGAGGTCCTGCTTTATTACTTTAGATAATATACATAGTATAAGTATATACACATTAGAGCCGACGACTCAAGTATAATAAGGCCGAAGATGAGCAATATTCCACGGCCGACGGGTCCCCTCCTCCGACTTACGTGAGTCTTTATGCTCTCGTACGTCGATAAGGTAGTATGATCCATTGTTCAGATTCTTGCTGACCACAAAGGGTCCTTCCCAAGGAGGGGATAGCTTGTGCATGTTAGATTGATCCTGGATGAGTCAGAGCACTAAGTCACCTTCCTGAAAGGTTCTGGACTTAACCCGGCGGCTGTGGTACCGACGCAGGTCTTGTTGGTAAATCGCCGAGCGGGCTATTTCCAAGTCTCGCTCTTCGTCCAACAAGTCAAGTGCATCTTGCCGAGCTTTTTCATTGTCTTCCTCAACATAAGCTGCCACACGGGGTGAATCGTGACGGATGTCACTTGGTAGGACCGCCTCTGCTCCATACACCATAAAGAAAGGCGTGTAACCCATAGATCTGTTAGGTGTAGTATTGATGCTCTAGAGTACAGAAGGTAAATCCCCCACCCAACAACCCGGCGTCCGCTGTAAAGGGACCAAGAGCCGAGGCTTGATACCCTTCAAGATTTCCTAATTGGCTCGTTCTGCTTGACCATTTGATTGAGGATGAGCTACAGCTGAAACGTCAAGCCGGATATGCTCTCGTTGACAGAACTCTTCCATAGCTCCTTTGGAAAGGTTAGTACCATTATCAGTTATGATGTTGTGTGGAAAACCAAAGCGAAAAATCACTTTTTTCATAAACTGGACTGATGTGGCTGCATCACACTTACTGACTGGCTCCGCCTCCACCCACTTTGTGAACTTGTCAACCGCCACCAAGAGGTGAGTCTTTTTATCCTTAGATCTCTTGAAAGGCCCGATCATATCAAGCCCCCAGACTGCAAACGGCCAGGTGATTGGAATCATCCTCAATTCTTGAGCCGGCACATGGGCTCATCGTGAGAATTTCTGACATCCGTCACATTTACTGACCAGGTCTTCCGCATCAGCATGAGCCGTCATCCAATAAAACCCATGACGGAAGGCTTTGGCCACAAGAGATTTTGAGCCGGCATGATGACCACAATCACCTTCATGAACTTCACGAAGGATCTCCTGACCCTCTGTAGGTGACACACAACATTGAATCACTCCAGTGATGCTGTAATGATGTAACTTGCCATTGACAATTGTCATGGACTTGGACCGCCGGACGATTTGTCTTGCCAAGGTATCATCCTTCGGCAACTCTCCCCAGGTCATGTAAACCAAATAAGGCACTATCCAATCCGGGGTAACGTGGAGAGCCGCCACCAGCTGCGCCTCCGGGTCTGGTATTGCCAGATCTTCTTCTGTAGGTAACTTAACAGAAGGATTATGCAAAACATCAAGAAAGGTGTTAGGCGGCACCGGCTTATGCTGAGACCCCAGCCGGCTTAAGGCATCCGCCGCCTCATTCTTCCTTCGATCAATGTGTTCCACCACGTAACCCTTGAAATATCCAGCCACAGCAACGACTTCCCGACGGTAAGCCGCCATGAGGGGATCTTTAGAGTCCCACTTGCCTCACACCTGCTGAGCCACAAGGTCTGAGTCTCCTAAGCATCTTACCCGGCTCAAGTTCATCTCTTTGGCCATCCGGAGACCATGGAGCAGGGCCTCATACTCAGCTGCATTGTTAGTGCAAGGAAACATAAGCCGGAGCACATAACAAAATTTGTCACCTCGAGGGGAAGTTAATACAACTCCAGCCCCCGAGCCTTCCAACTGTCTGGACCCATCAAAGTGAATAATCCAATAAGTGTTATCGGGCTTCTCCTTAGGTGCCTGTAGCTCTGTCCAGTCGTTGATGAAATCCACCAAAGCTTGAGACTTAATGGCAGTGCGCGGCGTGTACTTCACACCATGAGGCCCGAGCTCGATGGCCCATTTGGCGACTCATCCTGTAGCCTCTCTGTTCTGAATAATGTCTCCCAAGGGGGCAGAACTTACCACAGTGATAGGGTGACCTTGGAAGTATTGCTTCAGCTTCTGGCTTGCCATGAACACCCCGTAAACAAGTTTCTGCCAATGAGGATATCTTTGCTTTGACTCGATGAGTACCTCACTGACATAATAAACCGGTCGTTGAACCGGGTGTTCCTTACCAGCCTCCTTGCGCTCTACCACAATCGCCACACCGACAGCTCGTGAATTAGCAGCCACATATAAAAGCAAAGGCTCTTTGTCAATGGGAGCCGCAAGAACGGGCGGCTCAGATAACTGCCTCTTCAAATCCTCAAAAGCAGCATTAGCGGCATCACTCCAGACAAAGGTGTCTGCCTTCTTCATTAATTGGTACAGCGGTAGGGCCTTCTCACCTAGCCGGCTTATGAACCGGCTCAGAGCGGCAACACGACCCGCCAATCGCTGAACATCAATAATACATGCCGGTTTAGCCAAAGAAGTGATTGTCTTAATCTTCTCCGGATTAGCCTGGATGCCCCTGTTTGAGACCAAGAACCCCAAAAGCTTGCCTGCAGGCACACCAAATACACACTTCTCTGGGTTAAGCATCATTTTGTAAACCCGGAGATTGTCAAAGGTTTCTCTGAGATCAGATATCAAGGTTTCCGCCTCTCTGGATTTCACTACTATGTCATCCACATAAGCATGAACATTGCGCCCAATCTGATCGTGAAGACAATTCTGTACACACTGTTGATAAGTTGCCTGGGCACTCTTGAGCCCAAACGGCATAGACACATAGCAGAAAGCTCCGAACGGGGTGATGAAAGCCGTTTTCTCCTGGTCCTTAACTGCCATCTTGATCTGATGATAGCCAGAATAAGCATCCAAAAAACTCAAACGTGCACAACCTGCCGTAGCATCAATGATTTGATCAATACGGGGGAGAGCAAAAGGATCAGCCGGACAAGCCTTATTTAGGTCCGTGTAATCCACACACATTCGCCAGGTGCCGTTTTTCTTGAGTACGAGCACCGGGTTAGCCAACCATTCCGGGTGAAAAACTTCAACAATAAACCCAGCCGCCAAGAGCCGGGCGACCTCTTCTCCTATAGCTTTTCGTCGCTCTTCATTGAATCGCCGCAGAAATTGCCTGACCGGCTTATACTTCGATCAATATTAAGAGTGTGCTCAGCGAGTTCTCTCGGTACACCCGGCATGTCAGAAGGTTTCCATGTAAAGATGTCCCGGTTCTCACGGATGAACTCGATGAGCACGCTTTCCTATTTAGGATCCAAGTTGGCACTGATGCTGAATTGCTTAGATGAATCGCCCAGAGTGAAATCAACAAGTTTAGTCTCTGCAGCCGATTTAAACTTCATGGCCGGGTCATGCTCCGTAGTCGGCTTCTTGAGAGAAGTCATATCTACCGGGTCAACGTTATCTTGATAAAATTTGAGCTCCTCTGCTGCACAGACAGACTCGGCGTAAGCCGCATCGCCCTCTTCACACTCTAGGGCCACCTTTCGGCTTCCATGCATAGTGATGGTACCCTTGTAACCCGGCATTTTTAGCTGTAGATACACATAACACGGCTGTGCCATGAATTTGGCATAGGCCGGCCGTCCGAACAAAGCGTCATATGGACTCTTGATTTTGACCACCTAAAAAGTTATCTTTTCCGCCCTAGAATCATGCTCGTCTCCGAAGGCCACCTCTAGCTCAATCTTCCCCACAGGATACGCCGACTTACCGAGCACCACTCCATGGAAGACGGTGTTGGAAGTCTTTAAATTCTTGTCAGTTAAGCCCATGCGCCGAAAGGTCTCGTAATAGAGGATGTTGATGCTGCTACCTCCATCCATGAGCACTTTAGTAAACTTATAACCACCAACTTGCGGTGCCACCACTAGGGCCAGTTGACCCGGATTATCAACCCGGGGAGGGTGATCTTCCCTGCTCCAGACAATAGGCTGTTCCGACCACCTCAAGTAACGAGGGACTACCGGTTCAACAGAATTCACAGCCCTCTTATGAACTTTCGGATCACGTTTACACAAACTTGTGGTGAACACGTGATACTGCCCACTGCTTAACTATTTCGGATGGCTCTGATAACCTGACTGCTGCTGCTGCTGACCTCCTTGACCAGACTGCTATTGATTATAACCACCCTGGTTTCCCTGAAAACCGGATCCTGAACCACTGCCCGGGCCATGAAAGCCGCCGGCTCCTGAACCGCCGCCTGGGCCTTGATTGCCATCAAATGTGTTAGAATTCTTGAAAGCTTTCATGATTGCACAATCCTTCCATAAATGAGTCGTTGGTCGTTCCCGGGTACCGTGTTTCGGGCAGGGTTCATTGAGTAGTTGCTCGAGAGACGGACCTGACCCACCAAAACGGGGTGGCTTTCCCTTGCGCTTCTCATTGTTACCCTATGCATTGGCCACAAATTCCGGGTTACTATCCGCCTTACGCTTATTGCCTCCTTGACTCGTTGGGTTATACTGCTGACCCTTTCCATTGCCGTTCTTCTTTCCCTTCCCTATCTTTTCCTCATCAGACGCGGGATCCTTGGTACTATCAGAATTGGCATACTTGACTAAAGCCGCCATCAGCGTCCCCATATTGTTGCAATCACGCTTAAGGCGCCCCAGCTTCTGTCTCAGAGGCTCAAAGCGGCAATTCTTCTCCAGCATGAGAACTGCTGAGCCGGCATCCATCTTGTCAGACGAATGTATTATATCCTTGACCCGGCGCACCCAATGAGCCGTAGATTCGCCTTCTTCCTGCTTACAATTTATCAGATCCACAATTGACATAGACTGCTTGCAAGTATCTTTGAAGTTCTGGATGAAACGGGCTTTTAGCTCCGCCCATGAACTAATGGAGTTGGGTGGCAAACCCTTTAACCAAGAACGGGCCGTTCCGTCAAACATCATGGTGAAATATTTAGCCATCGCCTCATCACTAACCTCTAGCAACTCCATAGCCATCTCATAACTTTCAATCCATGCCCCAGGCTGTAAATCGGCCGTATAATTCGGCACCTTCCGAGGCCCCTTGAAATCCTTGGGCAGACGCACATTACGTAAAGCCGGTACCAGACAAGGAACTCCTCCGGTTCTAGTAGCAACCCCCGCTTCAACGGAAGTCGTCAGATAAGCCGGTGAGTTCTGTTGGGCTGCTAGTTGAGCCGCTAGCTGAGCCGCCCGCTCGTCCTCCTGACGTATCCAATCCTGAACCGGGTTATACCCACCGGGCTGGTCCCAACGCTGAGCGTTACTTGACAAGGCCTCTGATTCCATGTGCCTACTGTAACTCGGGCTCCAATTTTGACGAGGCGGGGCTAACCAGGGCGGAGGAGTCGAGTGAATCCTATCCCGGCTGTAGGAGTAGGTCTCTTGCTGAGCCAGGGCTGTTTGGACAAGTTCTCTGATCTTCCGGGTTTCCACTGCTGTCGGATCATCCCCATCTACCGGGAGAGCCGCCAAACGTGCTAATGCTGCAATTAAGTTCTCCATGGGGTTGGAGAAGTGACCCTGCGGTATTGGTACGTAATTGGGTGGTGCCATATTGCCGTGAGGCGGTGCCATCCCCTGAGGCCAGACTGAACCTCCCGCTTCGGATGTAATAAGTTGATTCGCACCTGGCGGGTTACTTGGGCCGGCCCCGGGTGTAGCAAAGAGATTCCGAGGATCATAATTCTGAGGTAAACCGGACTGAGTTTTCTGATGTCTCCTCCTCATTACCTCATTAGATGCGTTCAGGCTCAACATGAGATGCAAGGCCTTTGCCTGAAGTTGCTGCGCCCGTACGTCCAAAGCCGCCCGCTCTGCTGCTAATCTAGCATCCTCGGCTGCTAAGGTTTCTTTGACCTGGGCGATCTCGTCGCGAACCTGTGCCACCTCCGCCTCATGCTCAGATTGGTTCGCAGGGATGACTGTAACAGTTAACAAAGCCGTAATCTTATCCATGAGATCCATCAGCACCTGAGCCGGTGAGCGCACAGGGCCTCCTGCCCCGGCTGCTCCTAACCCGGACGTTATCGCCGCTGAAGCCGTAGAATTTTGGCCGGGTTGAGTACCAGCCATGAAGACTCCTGCCCGGTTTGGCGACTCTGAGAGGTCCGGAATAGTGCTGCCATCGGAACAGCCCCCAAGCACGCCATCTTGAACTTGATACAGTGAATCTGTTGAGCCGGCGGATGAATTATCGTCAGAGAGGACGGCCGGCTCACCATCACCTTCAGATCCTTCAGGAAGTTCACCTCCATGGATGCAACCCACAAAGGCATGCTTCATGACGGGTTGAGCTCGGGCGGGTTTCGCACACTAAGCCGTCTCGACGAGGTCGGTGCAGCTGTCCGGCTCAGGGCCCGGCTCACCAATCTGGCCGATGAAGACGTGAATTCCGCCAAAGGGGACCCGGTAGCCGTACTCAATTGAACCGGCGTCAGGGCCCCAGCCTTTGTCGTCGATGTAGATCTTGCCGCAACGACTCTTCCAACTGCGTATCCCTTGAGCCCTTCGAAGCTGCCCTTCAAGAACTCGAATCCACCGTGCGCTGGCCCCACGGTGGGCGCCAACTGTCGTGGAATTGTCACGGCAGATGTCCTCTTGCAAGGACTTGATCGTGGAGCCATCGCAACTAGGAAGCTTAAAGGGGTTAATCGGGACAAAGGACACGCGAGGTTTATACTAGTTCAGCCCCTTACGGTGAAGGAAGGCCTACGTCTAGTTGGGTTGGAATTGCTTGAGGTTTCGATAACCAGGGAGCGAGATACGCTATGCCCGGTTCTCGATCTCTTGTTTCTTGCCCTAAACCGCCGGCGGGTCGTTCCCTTATATACACGGGTTGACGCCCTGCGGCCTGCAGAGTCCCCGCCGGCTCATAAACAGTGTCTGGCTCGGTAATTAGTTAATTCTACCTTATGATACAAGTCATGCCATCATGGCGGTTTACCACTATGGGCCTTAAGTCGCCTGTGGGATTTAGACCCTTTATTGAACCGCCATCTTCATGCTTGTTCTTGGGCTTCTTCTGATGAGTCCTTCTTTGCGTAACCCGGCCCCTCCTGGGCGGCTTACACAAATAGTTATATCCCCAACAAGAGGGAAAAAAGAAAAAGCCTTGTCCCCTTTATAAAGAGGGTGAATATCAGGCGTCCTCCTCGTGGTCATTTGGGACTTACCTAAGATCTAGGAGTCATACCAACAGGCACGGTTGGGTTACCCACGTTTGTATTGATGAGAAACCCGTGATAAGGGGGACACGATCTCTCTTTTGACAAGACGTGTCAAGAAAACCGCCTCGCATTATGTGCGGAGCTAGTTGAGGGAAACGGTTTGAATAATGACCGGATCATGGCGTGATGTCACGCTGTCAAAACGTGTCAGCAAATTAGATTTGTGGAAATATTATTCTCTCTACAGTGGTATGTGGAACTTATTTTGCAGGGTCGGACATTGTCCTTGTATTCAAACTCTTCCGTGGTGTGTTCGGAGGAGGAATCCGCCTTGCAATGCCGAAGACAACACTGCACGCCGGACTCATCGTCATTGAAGCCTGGTTCAGGGGCTACTGAGGGAGTCCTGGATTAGGGGGTCTCCGAACAGACGGACTATATCCTTTGGCCGGACTGTTGGACTATGAAGATACAAGTTTGAAGACTTCGTCCCATGTCCAGATGGGACTCTACTTGGCGTGGAAGGCAAGCTAGGCAATACGGATATGTATATCTCCACCTTTGTAACCGACCTTGTGTAACCCTAGCCCCCTCCGGTGTCTATATAAACCGGAGGGTTTTAGAACGTAGGACAACATACAATCATACCATAGGCTAGCTTCTAGGGTTTAGCCTCTTCGATCTCGTGGTAGATCAACTCTTGTAATACTCATATCATCAAGAACAATCAAGCAGGACGTAGGGTATTACCTCCATCAAGAGGGCCCGAACCTGGGTAAGCATCGTGTCCCCTACCTCCTATTACCAAGGCCAACCACCATACCCTTTGAGTTATCACCAAAAGTGACATACTTTCGAGGGCCGTTGTTTTCAGCAAGCTCACGAAACATATATTTGTCTCCAGTCATATGATCGGTACATCCACTATATAGAACCCATTCCTTTCCTCCAGTCATGTAGCCGCGAAGATTAGCCATAAGACCAAAGTGTCTCATTGCATCATCAAGATCATAGTCACTATCACCATCCTCGTCATAGTATCCATGTTCAATATTGCATGTGGTGGATAAATTCCTAGAGAGAGTGATTCATTAAAAGTATGACCATAACAATGTTCATCTCTATGAATTCTAATGACTTCGGAAATGACATTGCTAATGATTCCAACATCTCCTTTGGCACTTGTAAGATTAGTAACCTCAAATAAACAATCACCAAATTTGGGATCATTGGAACTCATCTTACTCAAGGCAATAGACTTATGAAGAATCTCATCTAAGTTTTTCAAGGAATAGTTTGGAAATCGTTCCTCAAAGAATCTCCATATGGTATAGGCACAATCAAGAGCAGGCAAGCTAGCAAGCAAATTTCTAGGCAAACCTCTAGTGATTAAATTGACAGTTCTAAGATTATGGATCATGTCAATAGACTCATCAAGGGTAGGATGCAAAGGATCAACATGAGGTGCACAAGGGCTAGTAATGTACTTGTTCAAATGATATTCATTGAAAATCTCAAGCATCTCATTTTTTCACTCATGAAAGTACTCTCCATCAAGTATAGGCACTCTATGTCTACGACTCCCCAACGTAGACTCATCCATCTTCCTCCAAAGGTGTTTAAACCAAAGCAATGGAGAGCAAAGCTCTGATACCAATTGAAAGGATAGAGAAGAGGTGTCTAGAGGGGGGTGAATAGACTCTTAGTAAGAAAAGTTACAGTTTTTAATTTCTTTAAGTTGAAGTGGAGTTTTAGCACATGTTTAAACATTCACAATACATATCAAGCAAGCATGACAAGAGTTATGAGCAACAAAAATTAAATCATGCAAGTTGCAAGAATGTAAAGGGATGGGATTTGAGTGTGCAAACGCAATTGGGGACACGAAGATTTTTGGCGTGGTTCCGATAGGTGGTGCTATCATACATCCATGTTGATGGAGACTTCAACCCACTAAGGGTAACGGTTGTGCGAGTCCACGGAGGGCTCCACCCACAAAGGGTCCACGAAGAAGCAACCTTGTCCATCCCACCATGGCCATCGCCCACGAAGGACTTGCCTCACTAGGGTAGATCTTCACTAAGTAGGCGATCTCCTTGCCCGTGCAAACTCCTTGGTTCAACTCCACAATCTTGACAGAGGCTCCCAAGTGACACCTAACCAATCTAGGAGACACCACTCTCCAAAAGGTAATAGATGGTGTGTTGATGATGAACTCCTTGCTCTTGTGCTTCAAATGATAGTCTCCCCAACACTCAGTTCTCTCTCAAAAGATTGGATTTGGTAAAAGAGGGTTTGAGTGGAAAGCAACTTGGGGAAGGCTAGAGATCAAGATTTATGTGGTTGGAATGGAATATCTTGACCTCAACACAAGTGTAGGTGGTTCTCTCTCAGAAAATGTATGTTGGAAGTGTAGGCATGTTCTGATGGCTCTCTTCTCGAATGAAGAGTGGGTGGAGGGGTATATATAGCCTCCACACAAAATCTAACCGTTACACACAAATCACCAAACTTGGTGCGACCGAATCAGACAACTCAGTCGGACCGATTTAGTTCATAATGTGACCGTTGGACATTTCGGTGGGACCGATATGATCAACTCAGTGGGACCGATGTGCTAGGGTTAGGGTAATACCTCGTCTTGGTGGGACCGATTTTGGTAATAAGCAAAACAGAGAGTTGGTCAAGGAAACTCGGTGGGACCGATTGCATATCTCGCTGGGACCGAAATTATTGCAATAGGTAACAGAGAGTTTGCAAGCCCATCTCGGTGAGACCTGATACGTCTCCAACGTATCTATAATTTTTGATTGTTCCATGCTATTATATTATCAACCTTGGATGTTTTATATGCATGTGTATGCTATTTTATATGATTTTTGGGACTAACCTATTAACCCAAAGCCCAGTGCCAGTTTCTGTTTTTTCCCTTGTTTTAGAATATCGCAGAAAAGGAAAATCAAACGGAGTCCAATTGACCTAAAACTTCACGGAACTTATTTTTGGATCAGAAGAAGCCCAGAAGACTTGGAGTGCACGTCAGGGGGTCAACGAGGAAGCCATGAGGCAGGGGGGCGCGCCCACCCCCCCTGGGCGCGCCCTCCACCCTCGTGGGCACCTCATGGCTCCCCTGACGTACTTCTTCCGCCTATATATCTCCATATACCCTAAAATGATCGGGGAGCATAATAGATCGGGAGTTCCGCCGCCAGAAGCCTCCATAGCCACCGAAAGCCAATCTAGACCCGTTCCGGCACCCTGCCGGAGGGGGCAATCCCTCTTCGGTGGCCATCTTCATCATCCCGGTGCTCTCCATGATGAGGAGGGAGTAGTCCACCCTCGGGGCTGAGGGTATGTACCAGTAGCTATGTGTTTGATCTCTCTCTCTCTCTCGTGTTCTTGATTTGGCACGATCTTGATGTATCGCGAGCTTTGCTATTATAGTTGGATCTTATGTTTCTTCTTCCCCTCTACTCTCTTGTAATGGATTGAGTTTCCCCTTTGAAGTTATCTTATCGGATTGAGTCTTTAAAGATTTGAGAACACTTGATGTATATCTTGCCGTGCATATCTGTGGTGACAATGGGATATCACGTGATTCACTTGATGTATGTTTTGGTGATCAACTTGCGGGTTTCGCCCATGAACCTATGCATAGGGGTTGGCACACGTTTTCATCGTGATTCTCTGGTAGAAACTTTGGGGCACTCTTTGAGGTTCTATGTGTTGGTTGAATAGATGAATCTGAGATTGTGTGATGCATATCGTATAATCATACCCACGGATACTTGAGGTGACATTGGAGTATCTAGGTGACATTAGGGTTTTGGTTGATTTGTGTCTTAAGGTGTTATTCTAGTATGAACTCTAGGGCTGTTTGTGACACTTATAGGAATAGCCCAACGGATTGATTGGAAAGAATAACTTTGAGGTGGTTTCGTACCCTACCATAATCTCTTTGTTCGTTCTCCGCTATTAGTGACTTTGGAGTGACTCTTTGTTGCATGTTGAGGGATAGTTATGTGATCCAATTATGATATTATTGTTGAGAGGACTTGCACTAGTGAAAGTATGAACCCTAGGCCTTGTTTCCTATCATTGCAATACCGTTTATGCTCACTTTTATCACTAGTTACCTTGCTGTTTTTATATTTTCAGATTACAAAAACCTTTATCTACCATCCATATACCACTTGTATCACCATCTCTTCGCCGAACTAGTGCACCTATACAATTTACCATTGTATTGGGTGTGTTGGGGACACAAGAGACTCTTTTTTATTTGGTTGCAGGGTTGCTTGAGAGAGACCATCTTCATCCTACGCCTCCTACGGATTGATAAACCTTAGGTCATCCACTTGAGGGAAATTTGCTACTGTCCTACAAACCTCTGCACTTGGAGGCCCAACAACGTCTACAAGAAGAAGGTTGTGTAGTAGACATCAAGCTCTTTTCTGGCACCGTTGCCGGGGAGGTTAGTGCTTGAAGGTATATCTTTAGATATTGCAATCTAATCTTTTTGTTTCTTGTTTTATAACTAGTTTAGTTTATAAAAGAAAACTATAAGAAATGGAATTGAGTTTGCCTCATACGCTTCATCCTTATAATATATTTCGTGGGTATGATGGAAAGGAAAATTGTGCCAAAGTGTTAGAAGAAGAATGCATTAAAATGTTTGGCACTAAATATTTGAATGATGAGCATGATTGCAATGTTGATAGTATGAATTCCTTGAATATCCATGATGCTAATGATATGCAAAGCCACAAGCTTGGGGAAGCTATGTTTGATGAAGATGATATTTTCCCCCAAGTTTTTATGAGCAAATTTGTTAAGATGAAAGCATGCCTCCTATTTATGATGATTATATTGATGAAAGTGGATTTGGAGAGGTCATGACTTTATTTAGTAATGATTCCACTATTCCGGAAGAGGTTCCAATTGATTATGAGAACAAAGTTGCTATCTATGATGATTATTGTGATGACTTGTATGCTATAAAGAATAATGATACCCATGAAACTTGTCATCATGATTTTAGTTTTCAATTGGATTATGCCTCACATGATAGTTATTTTGTTGAGTTTGCTCCCACTATTGTGAATGAGAAGAATTTTGCTTATGTGGAGAGTAATAAAATTTCTATGCTTGTAGATCATGAAAAGAATGCTTTAGGTGCTAGTTGTATTGTTGAATTCATTCATGATTCTACTAAATATTATTATGAGGGAGGAATATATGCTTGTAGGAATTGCAATAATATCAAGTTTCCTCTCTATGTGCTTAAAGTTTTGAAGTTATGCTTGTTTTACCTTCCTATGCAAGTTGATTCTTGTTCCCACAAGTTGTTTTCTCACAAAATCCCTATGCGTAGGAACTGGGTTAGACTTAAATGTGCTAGTCATATTCGTCATGATGCTCTCTTTATGTTTCAATTCTTATCCTTTATGTGAGCATCATTGAAATCGGCATGCCTAGCTAGGGGCGTTAAACGTTAGCGCTTGTTGGGAGGCAACCCAACTTTATTTTTGTTCCTTGCTTTTTTTTCCTGTTTATTAATAAATATTTTATCTAGACTCTGTTTAGATGTGGTTTTATGCTTTTAATTAGTGTTTGTGCCAAGTAGAACCTTTGGGAAGACTTGGGGAAAGTCTTGTTGATCTTGCTGTAAAAAACAGAAACTTTAGCGCTCACGAGAATTGCTGCCATCTTTATTTGGAAAGTGATATTTAGTTAATTATTTTTGCAGATGATTAATATATATAAATTCCTCAGGTCCAGAAATTTATTTGAGAATTTTATGAGTTCCATAAGTATACGTTTGATCCAGATTACTACAGACTGTTCGGTTTTTGACAGATTCTGTTTTTCATGTGTTGTTTACTTATTTTGATGAATCTATGGCTAGTAAAATAGTTTATAAACCATAGAGAAGTTGGAATACAGTAGTTTTAACACCAATACAAATAAAGAATGAGTTCATTACAGTACCTTGAAGTGGTGATTTATTTTCTTATACTAACGGAGCTTACGAGTTTTCTGTTAAGTTTTGTGTTCTGAAGTTTTCAAGTTTTGGGTAAGGATTCGATGGACTATGGAATAAGGAGTGGCAAGAGCCTAAGCTTGGGGATTCCCAAGGCACCCCAAGGTAACATTCAAGTATAGCCAAGAGCCTAAGCTTGGGGATGCCCGGAAGGCATCCCCTCTTTCGTCTTCGTTCATCGGTAACTTTACTTGGAGCTATATTTTTATTCACCACATGATATGTGTTTTGCTTGGAGCATCAATTTATTTTGTTAATATTTGCTTGATGTTATTTAGAACAATGTTTTGCATCTTTTATTTCAATAAAAGTGGCATTGATAGCCTTTACTATGCCTATTTTAGAAGTCCACATGTTGCTGTTTGAAAACAGAAAGTTTACCGCTGTTGCAATAATTCCCTAGAAAAGTCAGAATGTGATAAAATGTTGAAACCTTTTGCATATTAATCTCTGATAAATTTACTACAGTGGGAATTTTCTTTCATAATTTTTGGAGTTAGGGAAGTATGGATCTTTCTGCACTCTTTACAGACTATCCTGTTTAGGCAGATTGCTGTTATGTTTGCATATGTTTGCTTCTTTAATGATTCTATTTGAGGATAGGACTATTAATAATGTAGAGGCATTTAGTATGCAATGTTGAATAATAATTTTAGTGATTTGCTACAGTAGATTATGATAAGGTTTTTGCAATGGTTTATACTAACTTATCTCACGAGTCCTTGTTGAGTTTTGTGTGGATGAAGCTTTTGAGGTTTAGGGAGACCGTGATATGAGAGGAATTAAGGAGACACAAAATCTCAAGCTTAAGGCATCCCAAGATAATATTTCAAGAGGTCTCAAGCGTCTAAGCTTGGGGATGCCCCAGTTGGCATCCCACCTTACTTCTTCAACAACTATCGGTTAGTTTCGGTTGATCCTAAGTGTTTGCTTCTTCACATGATGTTTGCCATTCTTAGAATGTCATTTTATTTTGCTTTGCTTGCTGTTTGAATAAAATACCAAGATCTGAAATTATTAAATGTTAGAGAGTCTTCACATAGTTGCATAATTATTCGACTACTCATTGATCTTCACTTATATCTTTTGGAGTAGTTTGTCATTTGCTCTAGTGCTTCACTTATATCTTTTTAGAGAACGGTGGTGGTTTTATTTTGTAGAAATAGATGAAATCTCATGCTTCACTTATATTATTTTGAGAGTCTTTATAACAGCATGGTAATTTGCTTTGGTTATGATTTAGTCCTAATATGATGGGCATCCAAGAGGGATATAATAAAAACTTTCATATAGAGTGCATTGAATACTAAGAGAAGTTTGATACTTGATAATTGTTTTGAGATATGAGGATGGTAATATAAGAGTCATGCTAATTGAGTAGTTTTGAATTTGAGAAATGCTTGTGTTGAAGTTTGTGATTCCCGTAGCATGCACGTATGGTGAACCGTTATGTGATGAAGTCGGAGCATGATTTATTTATTGATTGTTTTCCTTATGAGTGGCGGTCGGGGACGAGCGATGGTCTTTTCCTACCAATCTATCACCCTAGGAGCATGCACATAGTACTTTGTTTCGATAACTAATAAATTTTTGCAATAAGTATGCGAGTTCTTTATGACTAATGTTGAGTCCATGGATTATACGCACTCTCACCCTTCCACCATTGCTAGCCTCTCTAGTACCGCGCAACTTTCGCCGGTACCTTTAACCCACCATATACCTTCCTCAAAACAGCCACCATATCTACTATTATGGCATTTCCATAGCCATTCCGAGATATATTGCCATGCAACTTTCCATCGTTCCGTTATTATGACACGTTTCATCATCGTCATATTGCTTTGCATTATCATGTAGTTGACATCGTATTTGTGGCAAAGCCACCGTTCATAATTCTTTCATACATGTCACTCATGAGTCATTGCACATCCCGGTACACCGCCGGAGGCATTCATATAGAGTCATATTTTGTTCTAAGTATTGAGTTGTAATTCTTGAGTTGTAAGTAAATAAAAGTGTGATGATCATCATATTAGAGAATTGTCCCAGTGAGGAAAGGATGATGGAGACTATGATTCCCCCATAAGTCGGGATGAGACTCCAGACGAAAATAAATAAATAAAAGAGGCCAAATAAGCCCAAATAAAAAAAGAGAAAACAGGCCATAAAAAAAGGAGAAGGCCCAAATAAAAAAATGAATGAGAGAAAAAGAGAGAAGGGGCAATGCTACTATCCTTTTACCACACTAGTGCTTCAAAGTAGCACCATGATCTTCATGATAGAGAGTCTCCTATGTTGTCACTTTCATATACTAGTGGGAATATTTCATTATAGAACTTGGCTTGTATATTCCAATGATGGGCTTCCTCAAAATGCCCTAGGTCTTCGTGAGCAAGCGAGTTGGATGCACACCCACTAGTTTCTTTTGTTGAGCTTTCATACATTTATAGCTCTAGTGCATCCGTTGCATGGAAATCCCTACTCACTCACATTAATATCTATTGATGGGCATCTCCATAGCCCATTGATATGCCTAGTTGATGTGAGACTATCTTCTCCTTTTTGTCTTCTCCACAACCACCATTCTATTCCACCTATAGTGCTATGTCCATGGCTCACGCTCATGTATTGTGTGAAGATTGAAAAAGTTTGAGAACATCAAAAGTATGAAACAATTGCTTGGCTTGTCATCGGGGTTGTGCATGATTTAAATATTTTGTGTGGTGAAGATAGAGCATAGCCAGACTATATGATTTTGTAGGGATAGCTTTCTTTGGCCATGTTATTTTGAGAAGACATGATTACTTGGTTAGTATGCTTGAAGTATTATTATTTTTATGTCAATATTAAACTTTTGTCTTGAATCTTATGGATCTGAATATTCTTTCTACAATAAAGATAAATACATGATGAATATGATAGGTGGCATTCCACATCAAAAATTCTGTTTTTATCATTTACCTACTCGAGGACGAGCAGGAACTAAGCTTGGGGATGCTGATACGTCTCCAATGTATCTATAATTTTTGATTGTTCCATGCTATTATATTATCAACCTTGGATGTTTTATATGCATTTATATGCTATTTTATATGATTTTTGGGACTAACCTATTAACCCAGAGCCCAGTGCCAGTTTCTGTTTTTTCCTTGTTTTAGAATATCGCAGAAAAGGAAAATCAAACGGAGTCCAATTGACTAGAAACTTCATGGAACTTATTTTTGGATCAGAAGAAGCCCAGAAGACTTGGAGTGCACGTCAGTGGGTCAACGAGGAAGCCACGAGGCAGGGGGCGCGCCCACCCCCCTGGGCACGCCCTCCACCCTCGTGGGCCCCTCGTGGCTCCCCTGATGTACTTCTTCCGCCTATATATCTCCATATACTCTAAAACAATCGGGGAGCACAATAGATCGGGAGTTCCGCCGCCAGAAGCCTCCGTAGCCACCGAAAGCCAATCTAGACTCGTTCCGGCACCCTGTCGGAGGGGGCAATCCCTCTCCGGTGGCCATCTTCATCATCCCGGTGCTCTCCATGACGAGGAGGAAGTAGTCCACCCTCGGGGCTAAGGGTATGTACCAGTAGCTATGTGTTTGATATCTCTCTCTCTCGTGTTCTTGATTTGGCATGATCTTGATGTATCGCGAGCTTTGCTATTATAGTTGGATCTTATGTTTCTTCTCCCCCTCTACTCTCTTGTAATGGATTGAGTTTCCCCTTTGAAGTTATCTTATCGGATTGAGTCTTTAAAGATTTGAGAACACTTGATGTATGTCTTGTCGTGCATATCTGTGGTGACAATGGGATATCACATGGTTCACTTGATGTATGTTTTGGTGATCAACTTGCGGGTTCTGCCCATGAACCTATGCATAGGGGTTGGCACACGTTTTCGTCGTGATTCTCCGGTAGAAACTTTGGGGCACTCTTTGAGGTTCTATGTGTTGGTTGAATAGATGAATCTGAGATTGTGTGATGCATATCGTATAATCATACCCACGAATACTTGAGGTGACATTGGAGTATCTAGGTGACATTAGGGTTTTGGTTGATTTGTGTCTTAAGGTGTTATTCTAGTACGAACTCTAGGGTTGTTTGTGACACTTATATGAATAGCCCAATGGATTGATTGGAAAGAATAACTTTGAGGTGGTTTTGTACCCTACCATAATCTCTTCGTTTGTTCTCCGCTATTAGTGACTTTGGAGTGACTCTTTGTTGCATGTTGAGGGATAGTTATGTGATCCAATTATGATATTATTGTTGAGAGGACTTGCACTAGTGAAAGTATGAACCCTAGGCCTTGTTTCCTATCATTGCAATACCATTTATGCTCACTTTTATCATTAGTTACCTTGCTGTTTTTATATTTTCAGATTACAAAAACCTTTATCTACCATCCATATACCACTTGTATCACCATCTCTTTGCTGAACTAGTGCACCTATACAATTTACCATTGTATTGGGTGTGTTGGGGACACAAGAGACTCTTTGTTATTTGGTTGCAGGGTTGCTTGAGAGAGACCATCTTCATCCTACGCCTCCTACGGATTGATAGACCTTAGGTCATCCACTTGAGGGAAATTTGCTATTGTCCTACAAACCTCTGCACTTGGAGGCCCAACAACATCAACAAGAAGAAGGTTGTGTAGTAGACATCAAGACCGAGATCCCATCGGTGAGATTGATTTGACTAGGGTTTCTAGCAGTGGCTATGTCAAGTGAACTCGGTGGCGCCGGGTAGGAAATTTTGGTGGGGCCGAGTTTGACTTTTGGTTTGGGACATATGTGGATATGGGAAAGTGGTTGAGGGCTTTGGAGCATATCACTAAGCACTTTGAGCAAGTCAGCCGTTAAGCAACACCTCATCCCCTTTTAATAGTATTGGCTTTCCTATGGACTCAATGTGATCTTGGATCACTAAAAGAAAAATGTAGAGTCTTGAGCTTTAGAGCTTGAGCCAATCTTTTGTCCTTAGCATCTTGAAAGGGTTCCATATCCTCTTGTCCATGCCACTCCATCTATTGAACTTGTCTGAAATATACTAGATGAAAGCATTAGTCCAACAAGAGATGTGTTGTCATTAATTACCAAAATCAGCCAGGGAGCACTTGTGCTTTCAAACTCCTCACGTGAGATCGAGGTTCCCCCATCGGCCATAGACGAGGACAGATTCGCATCGGGGTGCTCCTCCCCACCGTATATGGTGTCAACCATACTCTTCGGATGGCAAAGTCCTTAATAAAGAGACGAGGCTCTAATACCAATTGAAAGGATCAATATAGTTGACTAGAGGGGGGTGAATATGTAACTAACAATTTTTATCTTTTCTTTACCAAATTAAACTTTGCATCAAAGTAGGTTGTCTAGATATGTAACTAGGTGAGCAACCTATATGATGCAAGAACAACAAGCACACGAGCAAGCAATGGATACAACACAATATGAGCTTGCACATGTAAAGGTGAGAGATAACCAATAGCGGGACCGGTGGAGGACGAGGGTGTCTTACCGAAGTTCCTTCCCTTTGAGGGGAAGTACGTCTCCGGTGGAGTGGTGTGGAGGCACAATGCTCCCCAAAAAGCCACTAGGGCCACCGTATTATCCTCACGCCCTCACACAATGCGAGATGTCGTGATTCCACTATTGGTGCCCTTGAAGGCGGCGACCAAACCTTTGCAAACAAGGTTGGGGCTATCTCCACAACTCAATTGGAGGCTCCCAACGATACCACAGAGTTTCACCACAATGGAATGTGGCTCCGAGGTGACCTCAACCGTCTAGGGTGCTCAAACACCCAAGAGTGACAAGATTCGCAAGGGATTAGTGGAGGGAATCAAATTTCTCTTGGTGGAAGTGTAGATCCAGGCCTTCTCAACGAATCCCTAAAGAATCAACAAGTTTTATTGGCTAGGAAGACAGATCGGGCGAAAATGAGATTTGGAGCACACTACAAAAAAAGACACATCCATGACATTTTGGGCCGAACGAATTTTTTTTCTGTCATACATATGACACTTCTATGATGATAATTGTGACAAAACCCGATATCATCATAGATGTGGTGGGCTCCTACTTCTATGACAAAAAATCATGACAGAAAATGGGCTTTTCATCCTGGGCGGGCTAGAGACGCGCTGCATGACATTCTTTGGGATGTCCATGACGGAAAAAAATGTGGTAGAAGCGAGGGGGAGGAAAATTTTGGGGAGTTCCCGATTACGGTGGGAGGTCGGGGGGCGAGCGATGCGCGTTTCTCTCATAGACGTACGCGCGTGTATGCGAGGCGTTGGCTCTAACTGAACCCGAGCGAGGCGTTGGGCTCTAACTAAACCCGAGCGATTGCACTGCAGGCTACGCGTTACTGAACCCGAGCGATCGATCGATGGCTGTTAACTAAACCCGATCAAGCGATTCCTTTGCTACTGCTGCTAACTGAAGCCGATCGATGGGATGAACAGTGAGCGCTGCGGGGGGTTTGGATGAACAGTGAGCGGTGGCGTTGCCTCTGGATGAACAGGACCCCGTGG
Source organism: Triticum aestivum (assembly GCF_018294505.1). Classification (NCBI taxonomy): domain Eukaryota; kingdom Viridiplantae; phylum Streptophyta; class Magnoliopsida; order Poales; family Poaceae; genus Triticum; species Triticum aestivum. The sequence continues at coordinate 394,528,182 of NC_057794.1, read as the reverse complement.
TGTGGTGGAGGGCTGGATAAATAGTAGACGGTGGAGGGGTGCCCGTGGAGGGGTGGATGAACAGGACCCCGTGGTGTGGAGGGCTGGATG